>NC_081558.1:34897519-35139364 GCF_022355385.1 Mustela nigripes | reverse complement strand
TGGGTAGGAGAAGAATAAATGAAACAAGATGGGATTGGGAGGGAGCCAAACCATAAGTGACTCTTAATCTCACAAAACAAACTGAGGGTTGCTGGGGGAAGGGGGGTTGGGAGAAGGGGGGTGGGGTTATGGACATTGGGGAGGGTATGTGCTTTGGTGAGTGCTGTGAAGTGTGTAAACCTGGCGATTCACAGACCTGTACCCCTGGGGATAAAGATATATGTTTATAAAAAATTAAAAAATTAAAACAAAAACAAAAACAAAGGTCTCTGCTTGCTTCTGAGAGAAAGTGTGCCCTAGTTTCCTGAGTGTAAGCAAATATAGGAGAAAGGAAGACCAACCAATAAAGACAGTGAATTCTAATAATCTGACTACATCATCTGGAGTGGCTGTCATACCCAGTGCTGTCATAATGCCAGATCTTTCTGTAGCTCCCTGTTGCCTTCATGATAAAACCCTCTGTGGCTCCTTCTCTGGGAACCTTTGCCTGCTTGCCTTGAGTAACAAGAACCATAACAAAGATAGCTAAAATGGCCAACACTCATGGAGGAGTCCTCATCTCACGTGAATGGTGGCAGCCACAGAAAACTTATTATTAATATTATTACTTATCCATATCTGCCCAAGTGGCAACGATCCCTTTGATTCTTTATAATATAGTAAAGTAATAAAATGAGCTAACTGTGGCAGTAGTCTTTCATTAATCATAAGAGTTTTCAGGCTCTTGAGATAAAGTATTCACATGTATGATTTAATTCTCAGAGAAGTCCCATGACTTCTTCACAGTGGAGTAAACTGAGTCTCGGAGACATTAAGTAACTTGCCAGTGGTCAACAGTGGGATAAGAGATGGAGGCCTGACGGCAGCCCAGTCTGCAGATTCTGAACCTGCTGTTAAACCAGAAAACTCATAGGACCTTATAGAAGATTGACTTAGTTTTCTGCATTTAGATGAAGATGAATGACCGACAGAGAATACCAGCTGTGACCAGAAGAAATGTACTATTTGTTTTATGAAACCTGTTTGATTTGAAAGCTGCCAGTTTTTTCTCTTATTTTTCTTCTCATGGATGTGTGAGGGGTGGGCAGCTGTCCTATTTGCTGAAGACCTCATTTCTGTCACTGGGCTACTTCACAAATGTAGCTTTTAAGCCAGGTCCATGAAGATATTTGAGCTTACGAGTTGGTTCTCAAAGGTCAAAAGCAGTCACATCCCCCATTCCTTGAGTGTGTCAAGCAGTGAAAATCCCTTGGGCTTCTGAGTGGCTCAGTTGGTTAAAGCCTCTGCCTTCGGCTCAGGTCATGAACCCAGGGTCCTGGGAGTGAGCCCCGCATCAGGCTCTCTGCTCAGTGGGGAGCCTGTTTCCCTCTCTCTCTCTGCCTGCCTCTCTGCCTACTTGTGATCTCTGTCTGTCAAATAAATAAAAAAAATCTTAAAAAGAAAGAAAGAGAGAGAGAGAGAGAGAGAAAGAAAGAAAGAAAGAAAGATCCCACCTAGGATGTGGGATGTTTTGTTACCCTGCCAACCTTTAGAAATATTACTTGCTTTCAATTTTAATCCATTTCTTCCTCCCTTATCCAGTCCCATCAATATCTAGAACATCCACTCAGAAATCTGTTGGTTTCCAAGAATACAGTTATTAACTACTCCCTTTGGATCTTGTCTTAAACCTCTCCCCCATGTACTCCAGCCTTCCCTTTGACATCTCAGCTGGCTGACAGGTAGTTAGCTTTTCTGACTGGCAGATTAGTGCCTCTGCCACATGGGAGTGTCATTACACAGTAAAATTAATACCTCTGGCCTGGGTTTATTTAGCATCTTCTGACACTCAAAAGATCAAGGGAACATATGCCTTGTTTTCTCTTGGGATGGTTGAGTATTAGATTAAACTGGTAGGAAATATTTTAATGTCCTCGATAAAGACTTTGTATTTCAGTGCCCTGTTGTTTTTTTGAAGCTCCTTATGCCTTTATTTTCAAAGTTAGTTTAAGTGAGCTTTTACCATTTTTGGAAGGTATATGCACTTCCACATTGCTTGTTGCTGGAATAATAAATAAATAAATAGATAGATTGATAAATTTATTTGTAAGTAAAATTCACTACCAACTCTGGGTTTTCTTTTTCAGATGCAAAAGAATTTGTTTTAAAAGCCCAGATCTTAGCTGGAGGAAGAGGAAAAGGTGTCTTCAGTAGCGGTTTGAAAGGAGGCGTTCACTTAACAAAAGAGTAAGTCTGGACATTTTAATTCTGTGTCTTTGGTCTAAGCAGTTATGGGAGATTTTGCTCATGACTGAAGGAAGCAGTCCTTGAGAAAGATGTTTGGAATGGGGTTGGGAGCAAAAGGTAGCGAAAAAGGAAATGAATTAAAGGTAAGAGTGTTCTGTGGTGCCCAAGTGTTCTTTATCTCACAAAAGGATTTTTTCCCTACTAATTGGATGAAAACTCAACACTCCTTCTGTTGTAGACAGTCAGTGATTCACCATAAATGTTGAAAACAACAACATAAATGTGGCCTCCATAGTGTCTCTTCCCTATTCTAGAACCCGCAATAGCTCCCCAGTACCAATGGTTTCAGTTGTCCCTCCTGTATGATAGTCCAAGCCTTCGAGTATCAGGGCCCAGCACTGCCCACTTTCCCTTTCCTTTCTGTCACTTACCTTTTCATTATCTACTTTGAATCTCACCCTCTCTCTTGTGCTCCTCAGTGGCCAAGACTTCTCACACTGCCCAAGTCAGGTCTTTGTTATTGACCTCATATCTGAATCTGTGATGCATTTCAGCAGTGTCTTTCTACTATGAAAGTAACTTATTTTGGGGAGAGAGAATAGCAGAGGGAAGCAAGAATCTCCCTCCCCTCCCCTCCCCTTCCTTCCCCTTTCCCTGCCCCCCTTCCTTCTCTCCTTCTTTTCTCCCCTCTCCTTCCCTCCCCTCCCTTCCCTTCCTTTCTCTTTCCCCCCTCCCCCCCCCATAGGTATTTTGTTCTCATTGAGCCTCCGGTACAGGGCTAGGCACCTAGTACATGAGCAGAAAGCCCTACAGACTCGATGAGTGTGGAGCTGGACGTGAGGACATGGCATGCAGTCTGCTCTAAAGTAATTTTCAGCATAGACATTGATATTTTTTCCTTTCTCTCTCTCTCTCTCTCAGCCCTCAAGTTGTGGGACAGCTGGCTAAACAGATGATTGGGTATAATCTAGCAACAAAACAAACTCCAAAAGAAGGTGTGAAAGTTAACAAGGTAATGCGAATGCTGTGGGTCATTTTCTATGTATGTTGTTAGAAAAGAAGAAGAGAAAATCCTATTTCAGTTTGACAACCTGATGAAGCACTACACTTTGGTGATATACCATTATATTTTTTAAACCTCCTATGATCTGTTTAGGTTGTGGTATGACTTTGAGGAGAAGCGTAAAGGTTCTGTAATAGTACAAGTGTTTATTATCATTAGCATTTACTAAAAGTAGGTGTGGGTGAATGATAGAATCGATGGCTTTCCCTTCCAGAACACAGGCCCAGGTTGTTTAAAGCTAAACGGGCTTTCAGTGACAGCTCTTACTCCTCAGTGTGGACATTCTCTGCTCCTCCATAACCCCACCCTCGTCCTACAAATCAGAGTTACCTGATGTGATTGGTTTTCTAAGTGTTGCTTTACCTTACTTTGAGATTAATACCACTGAAATCCACTATTCTCACTGCACGTACTGTGGGTGAGTGGTCTGCTGGGGTTCCCAAGTGTCTCTAGGGGGCACCTCATGCGCATACGCACACACGCAGAACATAAAACCCCAAATCAAGTGGCCCGCCTCAGTCATAAAATCGTGGGTGCAGAGCCAAGGCCAGAACCTAACTCTGCTCCTGTCAGCCTGTCCACCTTATACACCCTCCTGGTACACAGAGACACCACTGCTGGCTACTTGATTTGTAGGACTCAGTTCAAAAACATATAGGGGCCTTTGTTCAAATTTCAAGTCCGCTCCAGCAAAACATTATGCCAAAAGACCAGGATGGGAACCCTTCTGAGCATTGGCTCCTGTGTGATGACAAGATTGCACACCCCAGTCCTGGCAGGCACGGATGGTTAGAAGACGCTGTCATAACAGTGCATGGGGACCCAGGCTTTTAGGGATTCTCTCTCTGCTTTGTGGACACAGCATCACCGATGATGGGGAACCTGAGGCAGTGTATTCTGTTCTCAATTTCTCAGAGTGAAAAGGGGAGAAAATTTTCAAGATGACCAAAAAAACAAAAAATTGCCAGTTGGTTCTTGGTGTACCATGGTGGGGGTCTCTTGGGTCTCCCTTGGTCTGAAAGAGGGAGATGGAAATCCTGGTGGTCATTAGCTCCTTCATTCTGAGAACTTAAAGCTTTTATAAATGTCAAGAGAGCATACTAAGGAGAAACAGGTTGTGGTGATTTCCCTTTCCCACTTCTTCTCAGATGTAAGAACTGTTTTAAAACTCAAAGTGTTTTGTTTTGACTTTTGTTTGGCCCAACACAGTGCTTTTATTTGCCTTTTAAATCTGGTTATGAGTCTTTACCTGTGTTAACGTCTTCAAAATTTGTCCACAGAGGACATGATTAGTGTTTTTGTTTGTAGGATTTCGTTGTTTTATATGGCTATATGAGTTTTTAGGTTAGAGTTTGTGGTACTTTTTAAAAACATATAAAAATACCTAAAGCAGATTCACCCTGTATGGTAATGCATAAGATTAGTTTGGAGATTAGGTTTCTGAAAGGCTGGTGATAAGTGTATACCTGTACATTGAGTCATTGCCAGGAAACGTCTATAATGTGTTGTTTTTTTAAGTAGTGTATTGTGTTTTCCTCCGATTGTAAAAGTAATTCAAACATGTAAAAAAAATTCCTATCTTACAGAAATAGAAAAATTTGAAAACAGAAATTCTTTGGCTTCTCACCCCCCTGAAATAATGGCATCTATCGGGTCTGTCCTTATTCTGTGTAGTTTATGTTACTACATTCCTATTATGTTACTACTATTCCTACACAATAACATTGTGTACACCTTTAAGGAACATGGATTATTTTTTTCATTTATGATATCTTGGACAGTAGATAGAAGTCACCCCATTATAGAAACTTTAGATTTCTAAGATTGCTTGAGAAGTTGTATAAACACATACATACATTGTACACTTTGGATATTTTTTTCTGAGTCTGTGCCAGTGCACTTCTCTTGTGTTCCCTTGGGTAACGATATGGGAGGTGAGACTCTTCTACTCACCACGTTCTTCATGATTCAGTTCCAGTGAAGGTTACTACTGTACAGCGAGAGAAGTGGGAGAACCGAGTATATTTTTAATCTTTTCTAATCACAGTTCTGTTACAGATAATTTGTGTGCTAACACTCATCCACAGATCACAGTTTCAATAGCATGAGACGAAAAACAAAAACCAACCAACCCGGTTCAGTGGTCCAGTAGTTCCCCAAAGCTTCCCATCCTGGAGGACTCCACAAAAAGGTTGTGTTGATGATGTTTGTGTCAGTCACAGATGAAGTCACATTTCTGAAATATAATCAGCTCAGGTCCTCGTGGGATGAGTGTTCATGGAATCCATTTAGATTCTCTCTGCAACAATGCCTAATATATTCTGACTTCCTGGGCCATATGGAGGGCATGGTAATGTCAAAAATCTGATCTCAAAATACTGTATCTTGAATTATCCACTGATAGTCATCATTTTCCCAGGACTGTTTTCTTAAAGAGTCATACATTATTTCTACCAAGCAGAAGACTTTGGAGACAGCAGCTGGTCTTTACAAATAGAAATTTGATGGAATGCAGAGCACATCTGTCAACATTTTAGAAGATTAAGAATAGGACTCTTGAATGACATCCTAAAAAGTTACAGTGTTGTGTTGCTTCTCAGAATAACTACTGAAAATCATTAAATTTCCTTCTCTAGACTAACTCTTATTAGAAAGTGAACAGAAAACAGCATGCTTCTGTGAAAATCCCAACACCATGTGCCAAGAAGTATTTCTTACATAGTCATGAGTTACCATTTATGATAAAAGAATCAATATGAAGCCTCCTATATTTTATTTTTAACTGGTGATGTGTTTGAAAAGAATTTCTGTATTCATTACTTCATAGCTTTTTAGACCATCATATATTTATCCCATTACATGTGTCTTAAAAATTAGTGGTTTGATGGCATCTGGGTAGTTAATATGTATGCTGTTTAATCTGTGACTTTTTTGGTGAAATCTTTTACTGAACTACTTTCAGGAAAAGCAATGAAAGTGCTTTTATTATTTTCACTACTAGTAGTGATTAGTTATGAATATTCTTTTTTTTTAAATGATCAAAGACATCTTTTACCAGCTTTTTTTTGGAGTGTCAGCTGGTACAGCCTCTCTCTCTCTCTCGGGCAGTTTGGTAGTACTTATCAAAATTGCAAATATGAAGAGTCTTCTGGATACCTTATCTACAGGGATACTAGAACACATAAGCAAAGGTATATATATATAAATAAACACTGAAGTAGGCTTTTAGAGATACGAAGTCCACATACGTGACTGTCAGTTGGGACATAATTAAATAAATATTGACATATAAGTACCATCTAGTCACAAAGAAGACAGAGGACCTTGGAGAGATCTCCAACTTGTAGTACTAAGATTAAGAACAAGAGAGGGGCACCTGGGTGGCTCAGTGGGTTAAGCCTCTGCCTTCAGCTCAGGTCATGGTATCAGGATCCTGGGATCGAGCCCTACATCGGGCTCTCTGCTCATCGGGGAGCCTGCTTCCCCCTCTCTCTCTGCCTGCCTCTCTGCCTACTTGTTATCTCTCTCTATGTCAAATAAATAAAATCTTAAAAAAAAAAAAAAAAAACCAAGAGAAAAGAGGCATTCACGTATGTATAATATGCTTCCATGTGTAGGATGTCTCCACTACTGTAATGCTTGTAGATGAACGGGAAAGAGATACAAAGTTAACAGTGGTTTTTCCTGGTAGGCCTGCCATACAGTTGCTGAGGCTGTGCTGAGCAAAAGGACAGCGGGCTGAGGCAGTGAGCATAGAATGCAATCCTTCCATCCCCTTACCTCTGACATGCAGAAGATCATGGCCTCCCAGAGAAAGTTGCTACTTTTTCTGATGATCACATAAGTTCCATATAGGCTCCTGATCACCCTCTCTCCTGATGCTCAAGGGTTGTGTTTGTGCAGCCTGGGGTGCTGTCACTGTCTTGTGTATATACTTGTGGTACCTTTTGCATTATTTTTGAATAAGCAAATAATGTATTTGTAATTTTAAAGAAAGTGGAAATTGAATTAAAAATGCAGTGATCCATGAGATAGAGGTATACAAACATAGGAAGCATCAGATGTACTGTGGAAAGTTGGCAACAAACTTGGTTTTCCACCAGTACAATCTGAGAAAAACCATTGTTGTAAAAATCATGTACGTACAGTTAATGTCTCAAATTAAAATAACAACTGCTTCCCCGGAGTTTTTCTTAAGTGTCAGGGTTTCTCAAGGAAGAAAAAGAGAAGATTAGAGTAGGAAGGTTCCTTGAGGCAAACCGAATACCTGTCACTTGAGCAAGTTAGCAGGATCAATTAAGGAGGTGCAGATGGGCATTCTGTACCATGAGGGCAGAACTCTCAGATCTCTGGATGCTAGCTCACTGGGTTTAAAGAGCCTGAAAATGAAGCTCTTTGATTTGTATAGCAAGTTTATATAGATTTCCAGGTGGAACTCAGCTCAATGCTGAATTAATTTGACTTTCTCACTAATATGGCAGGTGATGGTTGCTGAAGCCTTGGACATTTCCAGAGAAACCTACCTGGCCATTCTGATGGACCGGTCCTGCAATGGCCCAGTAATAGTGGGCAGCCCTCAGGGGGGCATTGACATTGAAGAGGTGGCAGCTTCTAATCCAGAACTTATTTTTAAGGTATGTTAAGATTCCTGGTTGGTTATACTGTGTTCATTGATTATTGTTGCACAAGCTGTTAAAGGTTTAATGTGCAGTCTGAGGCTGGTAATAGTACATTTGCTTCTGGGATTTACGGCATGAAGATTTGAATCCTTTTTCTTAACTGAGTGCTTAGTTGAAGTTGGGTAGAATGAAGGTATTCCCTATCCAAGACCCTCTTCCTTTGCTTTTTCCTTCTCTTCTTTTATTCATCCTTCCTGCTTTTTCTTTCCCCTTCATTTCTTCTATCCACACAGCCCCAAGAATTAACCAATAGGGGAGGTCTGTGAGTTTTCCATTTTTCTGGGCTAACTCTACCCCACTTCATAGTATGCAGGATCCAGAAATTCTCTCCTGGGAGAATGAATGTGAGCTAGAGACTGCTTCCATGTCTCCCAGTACTGCTGATATAAAACGGAGTCCTTCAAAAGTCCAGATTCTATCAGTTTGTTTCAGTCCTTTGAATCTTACCCTTTATTTCTAGCCACAGATCTGGCTGAGGTCAGATCCTAACCAGCCTGCAAGTGTCTCAGAGTCTCTATGCCTCATTTTCTGAATCACTAAAGTGGAAGTGGGGGGTAATTTCCACCCCATAGAATTGTGAGGAAGAATGAGGTTAATGTATAAAAAGTGCTTCTCAACCTACCTCATTTGTAAGAAGAAGCATCTATGGTCTTGAGAATTTTAATTGTTTTTTTAAATTCTGAGTTCTTAATATCAAAAAAATCATGTTAGAAATTTTTACCAGAAAAAAAAGAAAAAGAAATCTTTAGCAGAAGGATTCTTTATTTCTTTTAGAAAATGATTTCGTTTCCTTTCAAAAAGTGAGAATTTTATTTCCTGAACCTCTTTGTTTAGATCAGGTACTGATATTCTGGTGACTGGTGTTAGAATGTTTTTCACCAGTATCATATCTTTAGTTTAACTGCCTTGGAAGTTAAATTGAGACTTTGCATGTTGGCTTACCAATAATGCCTAGCCATTTTCAAAATTAATGTGATTTAAACAAGCCAATCCATTTGTGAAGAGAATACATGAGATAATGTATATGAAGAGCACTTTGTATCTTGGAGAGAATGGCGCTTTGTAGAGCTAAGGTATTATTAATAATTATCATCATCAATAGGCTGTTTAAATCATATGGTAATATTTAACCTACGTATGACAGGCTCTAAACTTAACAGCAATGTTAGGCAGGAAAACCTTACTTTGGAATCTTTCCAAAAAATGTCATAAAAATTAACTGACTAAATATTCGTCAGTGCCATCTGTATAGTAATTAAAAGTGAAAACCGGCATCCGATTGTCTTGTCAGCATGCCACCCTGAAGGATTATATAGTTTTTGGAAAGGCTGTTTTTTAGATGGTCTGCTAATTAAAACATACCCTATAGGCAGCTGCGGTAGCCCTGCTCAGAGATCTTTGGAAAGGTGCCACACTTTAATTACTCATTTTGCAAATAAATACTAAGCATTTTCTTTCAAGGTTGTGAATCTTTTCATTTGCCTGTCTGAATTTTCCTTGTCTGATTCATTTTTACTAGGAGCAAGTTGACATTACGGAAGGGGTAAAGGACAGCCAAGCTCAGCGGATGGCAGAAAATCTAGGCTTCCTTGGGCCTTTGAAAAACCAGGTACCTGAGTATGTGGAGGCCACTGTGAATGACTTGTTTCAGAAAGCATTTACTACCTTTCTTCCTTTCCTCTGATATCTGTGACTCCCAGGACACAGGATGATTTATTGTTTGACAGCTGTGCCCCCGTTGTTTATGACAAAGAACACTCTTTCCCTTGTATGCCAGAACAGGATGCTGCTGAGATGTGTTCCTATGTATGTGGGTATGTGGGCACGGGTGAGTGTTGCACACAGACACGTGCACTTTTGCTTCTGTGTGTTAGTCTCACACACTAACTGCGGGGTTCGTGCAGCCCAGGAATTAGACCAGGCCATGGAGGCTTAGACACACGGGCTGTCGAGTCAGGCAGACCTGAGTTTGAATCGAGCACTGCCTCCCAGCATGCGTGACTCTGCCTATCTAAACATTAGTATCATCATCTGTGAGAACGGGGCATATTGTCAGGATTGAGCATGCTGATGTGGGGAAGTGCTTATTCAGTACTCCAGAAAGGTCAGCTGTTGTTGTTACTAATAATACACATTACTTAACTAATTGCTATTCTTTCATAGCTAATGGGATTTGAGATGAATATTAATGGTCTGAAAGTGATATTTCACTGAAAACAGCTTAAATTATGCCAATTTAATAATTATACCTCTTGGCTTCAAAGACAGAAAAATTGTCCTCGGAGCTGTTGAGTGGAAGAATTTTTCTTGAGGATCACAGTCCTGCATTGCCCTTGGTCCAGCCCACAGAGCCTGATTGTAGGTTTACATAAACAAGCTTCTTTGTCTCACAATTAAATCAGAACTTACTGGCTGTTTCTATTTTTATTTATTTATATATATATTTTTCCAAGTAAGACATGTGCTTTTATTCTCATGCATATTTATAAACTTGTTGGTTTGATAACTGACATTGGTCCTCCCATCATCATATGAATGATGTCATTTTTCTGAATAGATCTGAGTGTTTTTCAAATCTGTTTACACTGTTATTTTACAAACTGTTTACACAGTTTGGCGACCGTGGCCATTGCTGCTATGAACATTAGGGTATAGACAGCCCTTCTTTTCACTACATCTGTATCTTTGGGGTAAATACTCAGTAGTGCAATTGCAGGAACATAGGGAAGCTCTATTTTTAATTTGTTAAGGAATCTCCACACTGTTCTCCAAAGTGGCTGCACCAACTTGCATTCCCATCAACAGTGTAGGAGGGTTCCCCTTTCTCCACGTCGTCTCCAATACATGTTTCCTGTCTTGCTAATTTTGGCCATTCTAACTGGTATAAGCATTGGAGAAGTGTCTGTTCATGTCTTCTGCCCATTTTTTGACATGATTATCTGTTTTGTGTGTGTTGAGTTTGGGAAGTTCTTTATAGATCCTGGATATCAGCCTTTAGTCTGCACTGTCATTTGCAAATATCTTCTCCCATTCCGTGGGTTGCCTCTTTGTTTTGTCGACAGTTTCCTTTGCTGTGCAGGTTTTGATCCCTAAAGTTCATTTTTGCTTTTGTTTCCTTTGCCTTCGGAGACATATCTTGAAAGAAGTTGCTGTGGCTGATATCGAAGAGGCTATTGCCTATGTTCTCCTCTATGATTCTGATGGATTCCTATCTTACGTTGAGCTCTTTTATGCATTTCGAGTTTATCCTTGTGTACGGTGTAAGAGAATGGTTGAGTTTCAGTCTTCTACTTATAGCTGTCCAATTTTCCCAGCACCATTTATTGAAGAGACTGTCTTTTTTCCATTATATACTGGCTGTTTTTACCTACACAACTAAGAGAAACCACCTTAGTAACCCTAGGTCCCGTGTGTATGTATATGTGAGAGAGAGTGTGTCTGTGTCAGAGTGTGTATGTGTGAGTGAGTATATGTTCCCCTGGGGCTTCAGATGGTTACAGAACATTTCCTTTAATTTATTTGGGCAACATTCCTCTAAAAGAACAGATTTCAGGGGCATTGGGTGGCTCAGTCATTAAGCATCTGCCTTCGGCTGAGGTCATGATCCCAGGGTCCTGGGATGGAACCCTGCATGGGATCCTGGCTCAGCAGAAAGCCTGCTTCTCCCTCTCCCACTCCCCTCGCTTGTGTTTCCTCTCTTACTATGTCTTTCTCTGTCAAATAAATAAATAAAATCTTAAAAAAATAAAAAGAACAGATTTCACATGCTTCTCTTTCTGTCTTTAGTTTTTCTTTTGATTATTATATCTCTCAGAACTTAAGGGTGGCAATAAGGCAAGTCATACAAAGGTAAAGCAGAGACTTTCACAAATATGTGTGTTTAAATTAGGATAGCACTTACTTGAACCTGGGACGAAAGACTCCCTTGGAAAGCAAAGGGTCAGGAACATCTGGAACCAAAACTTAGTAGGAGAGAGAGCCAAGACTCTGTGGATAGGTAGAAGAACTGTCATTCCCAGACTGTCAAGGAGATGCCAAGTTAGTGACCTGCTTTTTAAAAGGAGGTTATGGTAGATTTTTGAGGACGGGCTGCAGGGTTGGATTCACCCCCTGAGAATGAGGTCACTAACTAGCTCAGCTGCTCAGTGGACATTTATTGTGGGGTGTCTTGTGTAGGGGTGGTGGTACCCAAGACCACTCTGCCATAGAACTCTGCAAAGAACTCTGCCGTTCTAGCCACCCTGCTCTGCAGTCAGCTCCAGAATGTTCCTCATCGCCCCACTCCCCTCCTCCATATGCCTCTGCACATCTCTGTTTCTCTACTTATTTGCATTCATCTTTGCAGATCCTTACCTACACCACAGAAGGGACTTTGTCAGCCTTGCTCGCTGCTGCGTTGGCAGCAAAGTGCTTGGCAGATGCATTAGGTGCCCTAGAAACATTTGTCGTATGCATGAATAAGTGCAACAGCACATCCTGGATGTCCGCTTTGCACCATCTCCTAGGGAGCTGGTGAGGGGGAGCTTTAAGGGCAGGACAAAAAGTCTGCAGTGGGCAAATCCACCGACACCATGGCTTGACAGCCCCGGAGGTGAACACAACAGAGAATTCTAGAAAAGGCACTAACGGTATTAGGTATGTCCGAAGATACTTTCTTCCTTCTGCTGTAGTAAAAGAACTTTAAGAGTCATAGCTCTTAAATGCTTGAATCACGTTTCCTCAGTAGCCCAAACCTCTAGGTTTTTAATGAATTACCTGTGGAAGGACGATGAACATGCACGTTCTCAGGGCTCATTAGGAACTATAATGTCATTGTATTTTTAACTGAATGTGCCGAGGAAAGACATTTTTTAATTCATTTCTCCCCCCCCACCACCCCTGGTTTGTCACCCACCACATGAAAGGCTTTAAATCTTCATTTGCTCAGCAAAGTTGGAGCGAGCGCTGCCTGGGTGCTGCTGACTCTGCTGGACCCTGGGAAACAGAGATGATGAGAAATAGCCATTGTTCTCCAGGGGCTCACAGAACAGCGGTCAGCTGCTGGCAGCAATTACAGGGAGAGGGAGTGTGAAGGACAGCACGATGATCTGTTGTAGGTGTGTTGGAATTTGTTCACCTGGGGACAGCTGGTTATATTTGCACAGTAGAAAGGAGAATATATGTGTGCTGGAGTGGTACATTGGGAACCTCTGCTTTGGGAAGCCTTCTCAAGCCACAGAGGTCAGCGACATGTTCCAGAAAGCCGGTGTCCAGTAAGCAAAGGAAGCTCCCCAGAAGAGATGACATTTAAATGAGCAACAATTACTGATCCTTTGATCAAGAAATGGTATCTTTGAGCCCCCTCAGATTCAGTGTGACCTTGAAAGTCACTTAATTCTCATCGAGGACATGGTTTAGGCATCTGGATGCAGAGCTCTTATGGATGAACAGCTTATAACATGATCATTTTGTAAAGTTATTAACATCTTTCCTGTAACTCATGCCTGTTGTCTGTGAACACAAGATATTCACATTAGACTTAATAGCAACAACAAAAAGTACCACCTTGCACAAAAACTACCAAGTATGTGTTCCTGACAAAATTCATTTCAGCAAGAATTGGATGAAAAGACTAAAGCCACAGGGAAGCTGAAAATGACTAAAAATTCACAGATTTCTCAAGTGTGTCTCAGTTATACTCTATATTATTAATTTCTGAAAACACAGACACCATGAATTGCCAATATGCATCTTTATTTAGTATTTAAGCTGATGAAAAGATTTGATGGGTGCTGTTAATAAATAATTCACTAGTGCATCTGAGAACAGTTTGTCCCCCTGGCTGGCTTTAAAAACTGTAAGTGTTGATGATATTAGTTCCTGGAATAAAACAAAAATATTTCTAAAAATTTTAACTTGCTAAAACGTTTTTGAAGGTACTTGTAAATTTGTCAGGGTTTTGTACATATGGCTCAAAGGATAGTTGATTTTAGGCATCTTAATTTTTTTAATTGCTTAGCAAACCACCTTAAAATAACATTAATTGGTGGCAAAAGAAAAGAAAACAAATTTTCTGTACAGTGTGGTTTTGAACTGAGGAAGTAGGTGGCAGTAGGAAGCTGGCTGACTATAAGGTAAACAGCAGAATGTTTTCTTTGACTTGTGTTTAATTTATTTTAAAAATTTGAACATGTTTAGAAAGCTGGGGAGCTAACCTCAGCTTGCCCCAAGGCCTGCCATTTTCTATTATTACACCTGCTCAGACTGACACATTTTCCCTGCGTAGCCTTTATAGCCATTCACTGGATGGCATCTGGAATAAGGTACGTTCAGTCTCCAAGCTGGGCAGGTTCTCCCTTTTAGATGGTACAACACGGGCACCTGGGTGGCTCAGAGGGTTAAAGCCTCTGCCTTCGGCTCAGGTCATGAACCCACAGTCGAGCCCCACATTGGGCTCTCTGTTCAGCAGGGACCTGCTTCCTCCTCTCTCTGTGCCTGCCTCTCTGCTTACTTGTGATCTCTGTCTGTCAAATAAATAAATAAATAAATAAATTTTTAAAAAAGATTTAAAAAAATAAATTAAAAAATTAGATGGTACAACACAGATTTTATAACACATTTCCCTTAGAGATCTTACAACATAAATCTAATCATGCTTCAGTCCTTCTCAAAAAAGTGTTTGGAGTCTTTCTTTGTATGGTCATAAGTAGTTATAATGGTGAATATAAGCCAAATGCTGTGTTAGTGCACAATTAAAATGGCATTCATGTTTAGAAAATTCAAGTCTCATGGTAAGCTTGGTTGATACAGGCTTCAGTTTTGAAGTGACCCAGGTATCCCCTGACAAATGAATAGATAAACCAAGTGTGGTATGTACATGCAGTGGAAGGTTGTTCAGCCTTGAAAAAAAGGGAGGATCTGACAAAGTGTGGATGAGGCTTGAGGACAATGTGCTAAGTGAAATTAGCCAGTTACAAAAAGATAAGTATATGCATGATTCCATTTCTATGAGGTCCCTAGACTCTTCAGAAGCCTAGTGACAGAAAGTAGAATGGTCGGATCAGGGAAGGGGAACATGGAGAGTTGTTATTTGATGGGTATAGCATTTCAGCTTTGCAGGATGAAAATGTTCTGGAGTTTTTCTGGTGACGTTGTGAATAGATTAGAGACTGCCAAAGTGTACACTTAAAAAAAGATTGAGATTTAATAGTATGCATTTAATAGTACGTGTATTTTAAAAAAGAAGAAAATTTTAAAGTACCTGGGATAATATCTTGTATATGTATGCACCCAGAATTTTTTTTTCCATTTTAGGGTTTCTCCTTACTATTAATCATTGATTGAGCCAATATCTATTGTTGACTCTGTGCAGAGGCTATAAAGGTCCAGTTGGTGCCCCCATGCCCAGGACAGACAGTGTGCCTCTTTCATGTGGCTTACATTGCAAGCTCGTATCGATGGCCTAGAAAATCCCTAAAAATACAAATCTATTTTGCACTGAGTGACTTATCAGCTTTACACTAGCTCAAATAAAATACATTTGGATAAAAAAAAAAAAAGTAAACATGTAATAAGAGAAATCTTAGAGCATTTGAAAAAATTGGAAAATTGTTTTTCCACTCTCAGGGTAGGACCAGCCTTCTTAAAGTCTGACCTAAAGCTAGAAGCCATAAAAGAAAAGAGTGACATTATTATTACTAGATTCCATGTGGCAGAATTAACAGACACATGGATGAAAGGCAAATGTTAAAGGAGAAAAATATTTGCAATTTATATGAGATGAAGAGCTAACTTTGACGTGTAAAAATGCTTCTTATAACTCAGTGAGAAAGAAGACTAAAATCACAACAGAGAAATGGGCAAAATTCAGAGAAAAGGAAATAACAAATGTCTCTTAATAAAGAATATTGAATAAAGCTCAAATTCATTAATAGTAAGAGCAGTTCCAATCAAAGATCTATATGAGATACCCACTCTTACCTGGCGTACTGGTAAAGATTGAGATAGCTGATGGTTGTGCATAGAAAAACAATTTCTCTGATACTGAGTTGCGGGCTGGGAAACTAGGGAGAGCTTCTACCAAGAATAATAAAATGATTTTTTATTATTTAAAATTTCCACACCCCTTTTTTGCTCCACTCTGGGTAATTTATCCTACAGATTTTCAATCACATGTATAGCGCACATACAGAGATAGAAAAGGCTGCATTTTAAGTAATGTCAAAGGATTGGAAACCAAATGGCTATTGTTTAAGAGACAGGCTGAATTAACTATGATATATTCACGTAAGGTATTAGGTGATCACGTATAAGAATAAGATCACTCTATTTGTGTTGCCGATGAAGGCTTTATAAAATCATATAAGTAAAGAAATAGGGGCACCTGGGTGGCTCAGTGGGTTAAAGCCTCTGCCTTCGGCTCAGGTCATAATCTCAGCGTCCTGGGATCGAGCCCCGCCTCGGGCTCTCTGCTCCGCAGGGAGCCTGCTTCCCCCTCTCTCTCTGCCTGCCTCTCTGCCTACTTGTGATCTCTGTCAGATGAATAAATAAAATCTTTTAAAAAAATCATTTAAGTAAAGAAATAAGGTATAGAACCAAGTTTGTTTTTTTTAAAAAAGGCAGATGGAGACTATGCATATACCTGTCATTGAATCAGTGAGTATGACGTGTGTGTGTATGTATGTATGTATGTATGAATGATGGCTGCTGTAGGATGAGCCCCCGGGAGCCGTGTGGCTGGGCAGCCCGGGGAAGGTTTAGAGGGAGACTCTTGCATGCCTTGGGAAGTTTATATCATGGACATACATTATCTAGGCAGAAAAAATCAATATTAAAAAAAATATTCAATCTTACCCATTTTGTATGTTTCTCTATGTGTAGAGACCTGGATTCAAACTAGGATTTAGGAAAGTTTATAAATATACATAAAATAAGTGAAGACAACATGAATTTCATTTCCAGGAGTTCTTCAGTCAATACTGGAACAAAGAAAGCTCTCTTAGCGTTCACCACAGTGGAACTTTGTTCTAGGGAATTGGTTAGATGGTGCGAAATTTCAGGGTTGAGAAATTTGGGGGTGGACCGAGAGGTAAGGTAGAATGAAAGTGTAACAAGAAATTTGTTGCTCCCTGCATGCTGGCAAAGCGAAGTGAGGCAGTGGTTACTGCACCATGGGATCCAGAAGGTAGAACCTCTGGTGGGTCTCTGGTGGTTGCTAAAGCCAGAGGAGAGGATGCTTCTGCAAGACAGAAAGAGAGGGGACCCTAGCTTTTCCCTTTCTCCCACCTCTCATCTCCTACCACTGCTTCCAGTTGGCTGAACTGAGCTGGAAGCCATCCAGCCCAGAAGCCTTGGAAACTCAGTCTACAAGTGTCAGCTCCCCAGATACCCAGAGTAGGGAGGGGGAAAAGCTGGAAATGGATCTGAGGGCAAAGACGCAGAGCTGGAACAATGAGCGAAAATATTGCCAAGGGAGAATGATGGCTAGACCAGAAGGTGGAGCCGAGAATGAAACTCATGCCCAGCACCGAGCCATGGACGCATAGCAGTACTGAGTTACAGCACAGGCTGAGTTCTGTCTAGGTGTGAGCCTTCCAGGGTCCTATCAAGCCCCCATTCATGATGACTTCCCCTTGCCCCACTTCACACAATGCCAGCACGCTGTGGCAGATGCCATTCGTAAAAGTTGGTTGAAAAGAATGAGTGAGTGAATTTCAAGCAGCAGGAAAAATGAAGTCAGGGCATAACATCAGGGAGACTCTGGATATTGTTCTTTATGGTTTATGCCTTCAGGACAAACTGTTTAGTTTGAACTGTGCCGTTCCCTAACTCTACCGTGTAGGACTTTCATCTTCCTGGCTTGCCACAGTTTCCATTAGATACTCCATAATTGTCGTTTCCAGATTATAGGTTTGGACTGATGAATGTAATAACTATTTTATTCTAGCATAATAAGGAAAACATGGTCATTATAAACTCTCACAATTGTGTTTACCTTTTACTTAAATGGAGCTTGTTTGTATTAATGATTGTGGCTCATACTGCAGTGTAGCTCAGCTAATAGGGACATGATGATTTACAAAAAGATTAACGTTTTTAGACCAGACTGAAAATATTTTTGTTTTCCTGATAATGGTCTTTCCTGGTGTCTGGAGGAAAGTTGAGCAGTTCCTTCTAATGAATAGCAGTGGAAATTAAAATAATTGTGCTTTTCTCTTTTTCCCTTCAAAAAACCTACCTGAACGTAAAGACATGACTTGCTATTTTTAAGGTTTCATTAATCCAGCAAAATAAATGTTCTTTTACTGCTTTGGTGTAATTTTGTTGTACTTGATCCCATTTAGGCTGCAGATCAAATTAAGAAGCTGTACAATCTCTTCCTGAAAATTGATGCAACTCAAGTGGAAGTGAATCCCTTTGGTGAAACCCCAGAAGGACAAGGTAACCAAAAAAAGAAAAAGAAAAAACAAACAAAAAAACCACCAGCAAGAACAACAGTAACAAATGAATGTGATTATTTATGCAAACTATTAATTAAATTGGACAAAAGACTGTAGCAGCAGCTTTGCATTCATTTCATTAATTTACTTTCGGCCGTGGTCTCAGACACTCCTGTCCTGCGGTTAAACACGTCAGCCCTGGAGTTGGTTTGCGTCGCCATGCCAGGCCTCAGGGGAAGCGCCTTCTTATTTTATTTAGAAACATCCATCCACCGACACTCCCTTGTTTTTCCAGGGCCTTTCTTGCTTATACTGAGGTAAAATCCTGGGTAGCAACAGAAGTCTCTGCATTGGAGTGTAATGAATGCACCTGCTTCTAGGGAGCTGGAAATGCTTGAAAGCTGGTATTTGATAAGTTCCTATTATTTTGATAGTAAAAGCTTGTGAATCTATGTGTGTTTGGTGGTAGAGGGTGGGGTATCAAGTGGTTAGGACTGGGATACATGGAATGGAAGTTGCACGGACCTTATCTTTTTTAGCAAATTCACCCCCAGTGTCTTGTATACTGTCTAGCATGTTGTGGGCCATCAGTGAATACAAATTTACTATTGGGTAAATTGGGTGATCTGCTCTGTGCAAGTACAACCAAGTTGCCAGCCAAAGCGGGCATAGTATGGTGCTTTACAAAGGGGACTGAGTTCAGATTCTGAACCTGCCGTATCCTGGCCTCAGACCTGGGCTAAGCCTTAGAGTTTGGTTTTTGTTTTGTTTTTAATCCAAAAGAGTGGTAAAAATGATAACTGTCTTGTAGAGTGAAGTGACTGGTGTTTGTGTATACATTCAATGTCAGGCACAAAACAGACCAGTCCCTGACATTAATAAGATATAGGTCCTCTTCTCAGGTAATCCAGGAAGAACACCCAACAAAAAAATGTTTAGGACCAGAGGGCTTCCCAGGTGAATCCTATCAAACCTTTAAATAATAGTTAATACCTATTTGTCTCAAACTATTCCAAAAGTTAGAAAGGGAAGGAAGGTTTCCAAATTTATTCTGTGAGGCCCAACACTACCTTGACACAAAAAATTATGATGAAGATACCACCAAAAAAAAACACAAATTACAGGCTAATATCGCTGATGAACATAGATGTAAAAATCCTCAATAAAATACCAGAAAATCAAATTCAATAATATATTAAAAAAATCATTCACCATGATCAGGTGGGATTTATTCCTGGGACAGAAGAGTAGTTCAATATTTGTAAATTAAGTAGTATGATACATCACATCAATAAGAGAAAGGATAGAAACCTTAAGATCATTTCAATAGATGCAGAAAAAGTATTTGACAAAGTACAACATCCATTTATGATAAAAACCCTCAACAAACTAGGTTTAAAGGGAATATATCTCAACATAATAAGATCATCTCTGAGAAACCCATAGCTAATAGCATACTCAGTGGTGGAAGATTGAGAGCTTTACCTCTAAGATCAGGAACAAGACAAGGATGTCCTCTCACCAGTTTTATTCAACAGAGTACTGGAAGTCCTAGCCACAGCAATGAGGCAAAAATAAAGGAAATCCAGATTGGAAGGGAAGAAGCAAAACTTTCACTATTTGCAGATGACATGATGCTACACATAGAAAACCCAAATACGACTCCACCAAAAAACTGCTAGAACTGATAAAGGAATTCAGTAAAGTAGCAGGACATGAAATCAATATAGAGAACTCCATTGCATTCCTATACACTGATAATGAAATGGCAAAAAGAGAAATTAAGAAAATAATTTCATTTATAATTGCACCAAATAGTAAAATACTTAGGAATGATTTAACCAACAAGGTGAAAGGTCCTGTACTCAAAAAAACCTACAAAACATTGTTGAAAGAAGTTGAAGATGGTACAAATAAATGGAAAAAGATATTCATTCCATGTTCATGAATTGGGATAACAAATATTGTTAAAAAGTCCGTATACCCAAAACAATCTACAGATATAATGCAATTCCTATTAAAATACCAACAGCATTTTTCACAGTACTATAACAAATATTCCTAAAATTTGTATGGAGAAACAAAAGTCCTTAAATAGTCAAAGCAATCTTGAAAAAGAACAAAACTGGAAGTAATCACAATCCCAGATTTCCAGATATAACCCAAAGCTATAGTAAACAAAACAATATGGCACTTGCACAAAAATAAATACACAGATCAATGGAACAGAAACCCATGATTATACAGTCAATTTATGACAAAGGAGGTAAGAAAATGCAATGGGAAGACAGTTTCTTCAACAAATGATGTTGGGAAAACCAGACAACTTCTATGCAAAAGAATGAAACTGGACCACAGTCTTATACCTTATACCAAAATAAGCTTGAAATGGATTAAAAATCCAAATGTGATATCTGAAATCATAAAAATCCTAAAAAAGAGCCCATGAAGTCATTTCTCTGACATTGGCTGTAGCAACATTTTTCTAGATATGTCTCGAAGCAAGGGAAACAAAAGCTAAAATAAACTATTGGGACTATATCAAAATAAAAAGCTTTTATACAGCAAGGGAAACCATCAACCAAACAAAAAGACAACGAATGAATGGGAGAAGATATTTATAAATGGTATATCTGATGAGGGGTTAATATCCAAAATATATAAAGTACTTATACAGCTCAACACCAATTAATAATGGGCAGAAGACATGTATAGACATTTTTCCAAAGAAGACATACAGATGGCCAACAGGCACATGGAAATATGTTAAGCATATCTTCATCAGGGAAACAAATCAAAACCCCAAGGAGATACCACTTCATACTTGTCAGAATGGCTAAAATAAAAAACATGAGAAACAAATGTTTGTAAGGATGTGGAAAAAACCCCTGTGCACTGTTGGTGGGAGCGTAAGCTGGTACAACCACCATGGAAAACAATGGAGGTTATTAAAAAAATTAAAAATAGAATTATCATATGACCCAGGAATTCCATAACTGGATATTTATTTACCCAAAGAAAATGAAAGCACTAATTCAAAAATATATGTGCACCCTTACATTCATTGCTGTATTATTCATGATAATCAAGATATATGGAAGCAACCCATGTACCCATCTATAAATGAGTGGATAAAGAAGTGGTCTGTACAAACACACACACACACACACACACACACACACACACACACAGTGAAATATGACTCAGTCATAAAAATGAAATCTTAACCATTTGCAGCAACATGAATGGATCTAGAGTGTATCATACTACGTAAAATAAGGCAGACTAAGACAAATACTGTATGATATCACTCATATGTGGAAATTAAGATAGAAAACAACAACAAAAAGGGGACAAACAAAATAGACACTTAAATACAGAGGACAAACTGGTGGTTGCCAGAGGGGAGGTCAGTGTATGTGTGTGTGAGGGTAGTGATACCTGAAATAGGTGAAGGGGATTGAGAGTCTGCTCACTGTAATGAGCACTGAGTAATGCATGGAACTTACCTGATTGTATTGTACACCTGAAACTAAAATAACACTGTATGTTAGCTATACTGGAAGTACACAATGGGGACAATAATAAGAGTACCTACCTTAGAAGATTGTTGTGAGAATAATTAATGTTCCTACAACAAGGCTTGGCAGATGGTAAGAGGTACAAAAGCATTAGCTATGATTATATTATTATTTCTTCTCCTTCTGAAAATCAAATCAGATAATGGACATTGAAAGTAAAAACAAAAAAAAAGTAAAACTCCATACAAAAATTAAGGCTTTGCTTAAAATTATAATCGTCACCAATTGCACTGGAACGAATGAAAGACAGTCCTGGTCTTCTTCCATGAGTCTTGTGGCATTTCTGATGGAGGCCCCTGTGTTTGTCTAATAAATTCTCCATTTTCATGTAAAAACAGTTAAATTAGGGGCAACTAGGTGGCTCAGTCCGTTAAGCATCTGCCTTCAGCTCAGGTCATGATCTCAGGGGCCTGGGATCAAGCCTCATGTGAGGCTCCTTACTCATTGGGGAGTCTGCTTCCCCCTCTCCCTGCTGGTACTCTTGCTCCCTCGCATGCACTCTCTCAAATGAATAAAGTTAAAAAATTGAAAAATTAATTTTTTAAATTTAAACTAGATGATAGCTCTAAAAAAAGGGAGTATTTCAGAAAAGGTATGGATTTCAATCTATTTGTCTATTTTTTGTTTTTTGTTATTTTTTTTAAATTTTAGGTTAGGACCGATGAATAATGTTTAGGAAGCCATTGAAAATAATATATTTCATGGTTTGCACACGTGACCACCAGATAAATATCTGTGGTAGGTTATTTATAAGCAAACTACCTTTTATTCATAAATATTTTTAAAAATTCTGTTTGACTATAAAATCATTAGTACTTTATATAGAGAAGAAGTGAAGTGGAAGAAAACTGTTTTGAGTTCATATGACACATACTGTGGTAAGCTTTTATATATATTCTTTCTTATTACTTGTAGCAATCCCAAAAAGTGTGGAGTTATTGTCTCCATTTTATAGAGGATTAAAAATTAATGTGACTCTTCCATAGGCATCCCATTACTGGAGCTGGGATTTGAACCTGTGTCTCTCTCAATACAGTGTGTGTTGATTTTTATATGCAAGACTGCTATTTTACCTTTTTTCTCTCAAACTAGTAATTTATTTTTATCAGTGTGACCTATACGTAGTTTCCAGCTAAGTAGAAATTAGTCAGAATTCATGCTGCATCGAGTGGCTGTTAATTAAATCCAAGAAACAAAAGGGAGGGAAGTTGAGTATAAGTGCTTCAAAGTCATGGTTTGCTTTTCAAGCTAGTATTCACAAGTGACCTGATTATTTCGTATCTAAAAAGGAAATTCAGCCAAAGAATTGGTTAAAAGTCAGGCTGTAAAACTACTTTCATTTAAACCTTTGGTAAATTGTCAGTCACAGACAGTAGTCTGATGCAGGCAATAACAGTGCAAGAAACTTTTCCTAGAATGTATTTGTAAAACCTCATGAAATCAGAAGTTTTCTTTTTAATTATCAAGAGAAAGGAAAATTCTTGAGCTTTTTTGAAGGAATCATCATAAAATACATTCTGTGTATTTGGTTCATTAAAGCATAAGTCTTATGTGATATTTTTAAGAGCAAAATTATCTTTAGCTATTAATTTGTTCATTGTACCATAAAAGTTCAGCTATTGAATTATAATCACAATTAAATGAGTGTGTTGGTTTATAACTCTAATGAGCAGTAGTCAAATTAAACCCAATTAGGAAACGGTGATTAATGACCAAATGTATAAATTGATCTTCATCATTGTCACAATCCCCTAAAGCAATTCTTTATTTAGAAGCTGTAAAAAAAGTCATTTATATCCTAACAGTATTAATAATCTTAATATTTATAATGTGAATATTTAATTTTTTTCCATTTAGATCAGTAAGAGTAGAACATAGAACATTTCACATTAAAATTTGATTTAATAAGGACTTAATTTAGAAGTTTAAGGAGCTTGGCATCACACTAAACATTTTTTTACTTTATGGGGGCGCCTGGGTGACTCAATGGGTTAAGTCTCTGCCTTCGGCTCAGGTCATGATCCCAGGGTCCTGGGATTGAGCCCTGCAACGGGCTGTCTGTTCAGTGGGAGCCTGCTTGCCTTCCTCTCTCTCTGCCTGCCTCTCTGCCTACTTGTGATCTCTGTCTGTCAAATAAAAAAATAAAATCTTTTAAAAAAAATAAACATTTTTACTTTAAACTTCTCTATTGCAAAGCTTCTTTTTAAGAGAGTTTCTTCTGTCTTCCATTGGTTAATGAGGAATATTTTTTTTAAAAAATCCACGTGACTGGTCGTATAGTTGCACAACAGATAATACTCAGTTGGATGAAAAACAATGATCTTGATAACGTCTATGCTGCTTGGTCACCTATGGGAAATTTTTAATATGGCGAAACAAATGCAGTCCCAGAATTATTTTTAACAATGTGATTAATAATTTGATTCAAAGAATATAATTTGGCACTATTGACTGTATGTAGTTTAGTAACTATTAGAATTATAATGGTTGTTAGTAACAAAAACCCAACATCAGTCTAGTTTTTGTTAAGAAGCTTCCAGGTCAGGTAAGGATACTTACTTTCCTCATGTAACAGGGAGTGGGCTGGTTGAAGGCATGAAGCCCTGGTCTTCTAGCCCGGTTGCCTCTGAATCATTTCTTTTTTGTCGGCCAGGCTCTCTGGAGGGACAGCTAAGATGGCTCCCATTTTTCATCATTCTCTTCCGGCAACCACGCAGCAATCTCTTCAAATGATTCTGATTGGCCCTACTTGGATCCCATATTTGTATTTAGGCCAGCCACTGAGCTGGAATCACATGTATAAGAGAAGACAGTTTCTCAATGGAATCAGGGATAGAGTCACATGTCTACCAGAATGGTCTACATTTTATTGAAATGAAAATAAGCTGTTAATTAAATAGTCAAAGAGAAATTAACTCTTTTCCTTACTTGTCCAGTTGTGTTGCCAGAATTCATTAAATGTGTGGCCGAGTTCTCCCTGCTCAGCAGGGAGCCGGCTTCTCCCTCTCCCACTCCCCTTGCTTGTGCTCAATCTCTCTCTCTCTGTCAAATAAATAAAATCTTAAAAACAAAAACAAAAACATGTGACCAAGTTAGAAGCAAGGTTTTCTTGGGGTGCCTGCCTAGCTCAGTCGGAAGAGCATGCGACTCTTGATCTCAGTCAGGTTCATGAGTTTTGAGTCCCACATGGGGTGCAGAGATTACTTAAAAAAACCTTTAATTAAAGCAGGGTTTTCTTTATCATTATTTATCTACCTATCTTTTCATTCATTTGTTTTACAAGCCGCTGTGAGATTTTATGCTCTATTCCATTTCTTCCCACTTTCAGCCAGACTTGGTGTCTCTAAAGTAGTGTTTCTCAATGAGGAGGGTAGACATCGTCCCCTCAGGGGATGTTTGGCCATGTCTACAGACATTTTTGTTTGTTTGTTTGTTTGTTTGTTTGTATTGAGTTATAACTGACATAAAGCATTATATTAGTTTCAGGTATACAACACAGTGATTGCATGTGATCCCCACACTGAGTTTTGCTAATATCCATTTTTGTTTATCACAACTGGGTGTGCAGGATGCTACTTGCCTCTTGTGGGTGGAGGCCAGGGATGTTGCTAAATATCCTACAGTACACAGCACACCCCTACCCCCAGTAGACAACGATCTCACCTAACCTACCAATAGTCCCAAGATTAAGAATTCCTGCTCAGCCCAAATCCATTCACCAAGCTATTGGAATGAAACTCAATTTAAAACAGTGACTACCTGGCCAAGACTCCATGAGAACTAAGGCTGAGTGATCCAAAGTTAACTGGCACATCAGATCCCTCTTGCTTCAGATTAATTTCCCTAAATAGCCACCCTGTTGCTTCGTGTTAGCAAGTGCCCATGTTGTTGGTGGGTGTTTCTCTCTGTTTCTCTCTTTATACACAAGACTCTATTTTCAAGAACATTTTCAGTTCTCTACCTTCACCCGAATCCCCCTCCCGCCTCACATCTATTTTCTATTTTGCAGCAACTCAAAAAAAGTTCTAAAAAGTATACAACTCTTGGAACATCAATATTTAATGGAAAGGGGACTAATTTGAAAGTATCAGCATTTTAAGGCCATCACGGCAAGGTGCATTTCAATAGCATATTATGGTTATTTATCACAAATCAAGTGCAGTACATTGCTTGAAGACAGATTATTTTTCAAACTAATTATGACAATCTTATTTCCTGCTGTTTTTATGTTTCTTTTATGTGTGAGTCTCCGCTCTGAAATGTATTTTTCTTTTGTTTAATTCTGTAGCACATTCTTCTGTTAAAACTCTAGGGTCAGAGGCTGCTAACTGCCAGGCAGGTTCTTCATCTAGGTTGGTGAATTAGCAGCTCACAGACTCCCACACCACGAAACAAAAAAACAAAACTCCCGATGAATATAAGTACCGCAGCTGTCTTTGATATTTGTTCAGAAGGAAAATTCATTTGTATAATCTATCAAGCATGTAACAATGTGCTTTTGATGGTGAAAATTGTTTTATAAATATTAATAGGTATGTTTTTTCACCCAATTTGTACACAGAATGGCCTTTGTTTAAGATGAATTTTCTATAGAATTGAGGTTTCATTAATGTGACATTGAATATCTTATGTCTGAACCAAGTTCGGTACCTTGAAAAATACATTTTCGTGTAGTTTGTTGTTTTAATAAATGAAAAAGCTAAGGTTTGAGCAAGCAAGTTTATTTTATTGCCCCACTGTTGACATAGCCATCAATCCATTTTTAACACCCTCATTCTAAAAGTGTACTTGGACAGGTCTTACAGGGGGGAATAAGCATATAAGAGTGAATCAAGATTCAAGGATTAATCCACTCCTTTTGTGCAAGCTGCAACTTTTTGTTTATTTCGTCCCTTATGCTCTTTTATTTTCATGCCATTAGATACACTTTCCTAAGTTTCTCTTTCGCTGTAATAAGTATGATACCTGTGACTATTACAACATGAGAAGTGTGACTTAGTGGGAATTGGCTGTCTTTTTTCTGTAAAGGACCATAGACTCTCAATTATGAGTCATCTCTGCTGTTGCCTTGGGACAGCAGCCATAGAAATATGTAAACGAATGGACGTAGTTGTATTCCAGTCCAACTCTATTTAGGAGAATAGATAGCAAGCTGTCCCAAGGACTATCCTTTGCCACAGCCGGACTGAGATTTTCACTTGGGGCTATTTTGTACCAATCTTTAGCCACCTGGGGCCTTATGGAAAGGTGTGGTGTGATTTGAGGGTCATCAAAGGCATCTCTTTCATCCTCAACCTTTAGGCTAAAATCTCCTTCTTGACTAGTCACACTGCCTGAAATGCTAACCCTAAAAGTCCTTCCCATGGGAAATTCTTACATATTCTGAACATGGCATTTCACTGAAAATCACAGGTAATCTGTACATCTGTAAACTCCAGGAGGCATTAGTTTAGATTCACTGTAAACAGAAGTCTAGGATTATAAGGGAATGGGACCAAAGACAGGTCATTTGTAGTATAGGACAAGGCTATGGCCTGGGCTGCAGCATTAGGAAGCTGAGTATAATGGCCAGTGTCTGTGCTGCGGAGGGCTTTGCACGCAGTCCCAGCTTTGCACACAAACACCACGCACTAGAAAATACTCTGGCTTTCATTTTATAGACCAGGCCGCTGGGCTTAAGAGAGGTGACGACAGCTACCTGACTCTAAAGCGTCCGAATTATCGTTCATACCCAGGTGAGTTTGATGCCAGAGTTCACTAAGTGGTGAAGTTCAAGGGGAAACATCCGGGTGATACCGCGTTATACACTGAGATACTGAGGCAGGAAAGCACTTTGTATGTTTGGGACTCCTTTGAAAATATTGAGCAGGTGTAACAAATATGCGTCTGAAGGAGTCCCTGTACCTCCTTAAGGAGTTCTACTCTCCCTGGGTTCCACCTGCAGAAAACGATTAAGGCTTTGAGGGTGACAATTCAGTTTTGGGTCACTCTTCTTAATTCCTGAGTCCCCTCGCTTCCTACATACGTAGTGTCTGTTACTTCCCAAAGCACTAGGATATAACGTACACTGGCCTCGTTATGCCATTTAGTTTTCTTTACAAAGAGGGAACAATGGGCAAGGGGCCATTGCAGAGAGGTCATTTTCCCACAAGTCTAACACCTGTAGGTGCACCTTGATTTCCACCTGTAGGCAGCCCTTTTATATTTATAAAAATTTATTAAATTTACAAAAAATTATTAAAATTTTATAAAATTTTTATAAAATTTATATTTATAAAAATATAAATTATATATTTATATTATCATCTTTAAGCTCTGATTTAATTCTCAGGTTTCCCCCAAATAGTGCACTCATTTCTGTCCTTGGCATATACATCATACTGCAGGAAAAAGCGTCTTTTGTATATCTGGCTTTGCAGAGGGTAGGTGGGGCTGCCTCCTGATCTTCGCATGCATATCCATTAATTATGTTCTCTCAAGTAGCTTGGAACTGTAGTCTGTGTAAGGGGCAAAGATCAGCCTGGACCTATTTTGATTTACTAGTTTATTGATCTTGACCAAGAATTCTTTTATTTGAAACTCTTCAGTCAGGAAGTCAATTTGATAGCCTTTGCCCATCTTGAAGGTGTCGGTGACAAGTAGTCTTGCCAGTGAGTAACGGACGAGCTATAATTACTAATAAATTAATTAAAATTTATTTATAAGCCTAGTGGAAAGCCAAGAATGAAGTTGCTTTCCTATTGATTATTATACCAGTCATTAACTGCTGACAAAATGCCACTGTAGCAAGCAGAAAACGTTGGCCAATTCCTTTGGTAATTGTAGGATTCCATCATTAAGATTGCAGTATTCTGGACAGTAATTACTCATTTGCTCCGTGTGTTCACAGTGTGTGGGTAAAGTGGTTGGACATTTTGTGGCAAGACTAAGGACTCTGGCAGACATTAACTTCTATATAAGATCCTCTCTTGCCAGTCAGTGCTACTTTAAATAATTTGTGGTTTGGGTTTTTATTTATGCTAAGTATTCTTAGATGTTAAAATGCCAGTTCTGCATAGATTTGTACCAAAGTGCTTCATTTTTGTGGTAGAGAGTCCCTTGTATAAAATCTCTAGAAAGGGTGTGTAATTCTAGGATGTTGTAATGTGACAGTATTTTCTCGTCACTGTAAGCAAATGGGATTAACAGACCATGGTCATTGCTCTTGAATGAATTATTCCAAGTTGCTTCTCTTCAAAGAAGAAGGTGCCTTTCAGCCATGCAGGAGGAGAATGGGTCATTTCTCTAAAGTCTAAGTCAAAGATCCCTGTCTATCAATATCCGAAGTAGAGTAAGTGAAGGTTAGAATGGAATGTCATTGTGGACAACTAATCCCCAAAGGGATATAATAAATGGGGTCAGATCCCAGAAACCTGCATATCACCCCTCCTCACTGCAGTCTCTCCCTGGCAGTTCATATAGGAGATATCTTGTAAACCAAAGAAAACGCTCTCCCTTCAGTGCATCTGTATCACTTGGTTATTTTCAACTGTGTCCAGTGCTCTTGGCCATTGAGAGAGTGGGAGATTTCTACCTGCACCAGAGACTAGAGACAGGAGTGCCAGGTAATGCCTGGCCACCTTCTACCATGTCTCATCTGTCTGTCTCTTAGTGTTCTATAACTTGGATCAAAAGAGTCATATCGTGCACACATCAGGTTGACGGTCCTAGTTTGAGCTGACCCCAAAGTTAAGTATATCCATCAGTTTAGGGATTGTTTTTTTCCATTTTCTAAATAAGAAAACTGAGACCCAAAGAGGAAGTAGGTTATTATTATTACTTTTTTTTTATCAAGTTACAGAGTTAGTTAAGGATCAAATAAAAAACTTTTGATTCTAACCTGGTGTTCTTTGCATTGAATCTTACAGAAATATTAGTGAGGATACTGATTAAATAGAAATTTCTCTTTGTAGCATCAGAAGGACAAAGGAGGAAAGTGGGTTTAAGCATTATTATCTAGTTTCTCTTTGCACAAAAGGTAAAAGCGATGATTAGTGGTTACATACTAAAAGTAAGAAATGTAATAAAAATGGCAAATCAAAGCTGTATGTAGATGTGGCAGTCTATAGCTTTTATTTATTTTTTTGACAGCCTATAACTTTTCATGGGTGACCACAACTTATATTATTATTTTATTAAACAGAGACCAACAGGTATAGATTACTGTGCTCTTTTTTAGAATGTAATGAGAACAGGGTCTATGCCACCATATTTGTCCTTGTAGCTCTAAAGCTTAAAATCAAGAAAGCTGTAACAGCTTCTCCTGTCCCTCTCCTGAGAGAAAAATGACAGAATCTTATTTTTCTTTCTTCTCTGCCTGCCAGCCTAGGGAACTAATTTGTATAACCTTAAGAGATATTCATGTTTGTGCCTTTTTTTCCCCCTTATTTAGTTGTCTGTTTTGATGCAAAGATAAACTTTGATGACAATGCAGAATTCCGACAAAAGGACATATTTGCCATGGATGACAAATCAGAGAATGAACCCATTGAAAACGAAGCTGCCAAATATGATCTAAAATATATAGGACTGGACGGGAACATTGCCTGCTTTGGTAAGAATGTAGTTCTATCAAAAGCATGATTTGTGGATTTTTGTAGAATTTTAAGTAGTCCAGATTTCTGAACCTTTCTGAAATGGTATTTCCCAGTAGCCAGTGGAAATAGGAGTTTCTATAGCCCAAAAGTCTTGGGAAACAGTTTCTGAGTTTCTTCCCAATGTTCATTTTGCCCGGTGGTCACTGGTTTAAAGCAGGGTTTCTCAAGTCTGACGCTATTGACAATTGGGGTGGGAAAACTCTTTACAATGAAAGGCTGGCCTATACATTGTGAGATATTTGGCAGTGTCCCTGATCTTTATGCACCACTGGGACACCCCCACCCCCGCCATTGTTACAACCAGAGATGCCATGAAGCACTAGCAAATATCTTCCGGTAAGCAAAATCACCCCAGCTGAGAAATACTATTTTAAAACATCTCAGTTAAATTTTGCTTAATAAAAATCAAAAACCTTGCTGCTCCAATCAGAGTTAATATGCTAGGAAGTCTTTTGAAATTTGGTTTTAAGATAAAATTTCTCAGAGGAAGTAGAAGAGAACATATACTTGAATCATTATACTGTAGTTTCAGCTTTTATAATAACCAAATGATAAAATGTTTAATCCATTATCCACTTTATTAATAAAACAATTGATTTTATCATACTCATCTAAATTTGTGAAAATGGCTTATTCAGCTGAGATAAGAATGAGCCTATAGAGGCAATACAATTTCTGTTATTGTCCACAGCTTATAGAGCTAAGATTTATACACATCTATGTTTCTGGTGGAACCAATTCATTGCACTGGAAACTGAGGTCTTAATCTTAATGGAATTAAAATAAAAAAGATTTGTAGCTCATTAAACCAACAGGATTATTATATTCAGAATTGAACAGACCTCATCCAGTAGTCTGCTGAGCCATACAATAGAAAATGACATCTAATTACAAGTGATAACCAAAAGCTCTTGCTTTGTATTGGAGTAATAACTGTAATGTACCAGATCACTCACATTGTTCTGATCTTGATAAGCTAATGTGCTCTCAATATTTGTAGGCATTTAGAAAGGAGAATGATATAATAGTGTGTTTAGAACAAATTAAATACAGATTCTTTGTAGCCTCTGTGGGAGTATGCATGATTTGACCAAGTTAGCAGCCTCAAAAGCGACGATTAACACATTTCAAATTGTTTTAAGATCGTATATAAACCGTTTTTGTTGTAGTCACCCGAACTTAATTAAATTAGTCATAGTTCACAGGCTTGTCTGGGGAATTCAAGGGTCAGAAAAAGTGAAGTATATTTTACCTTGAGAGTTTCTGCTGTGTTCAGGAGGTCTGCTTTTTTTATTTTTTTCCCTTTCTAACCTGAGGAAAATAATTTCATGTAATTAAGTATAAGAAGCTAAAGAAGTACAATTGGTCAATAAAACTCAGCTCTGGAAAATAAGAATTGCAGTGTTAAAACTCTTTATTTATTTTCTTCTTTTTTTCTTTATTTTCTTTAAAAAAAAAAAAAAAAGCCCCTATGAGTAAGCACATTTCAGTTCTAGTTTTAGTGATCAGGTTACTAGTGAACTTTTCTTTTATTAATTTGGAGAAGGAACAGAGGGATAAGACTATTATTTTGATGCTATCATTTATTCATTTGTTTTCTAAGTTAATCCACATTAACCTATAATACGCATGGTTGCACTGAGTGTAGAAAAGTATGGAGCCCTATTGAAGTGGGGACCCCCGTGGCTCAACCCCAGAGGGATGCTACATTCAAAAGATCATATTCTCAGCAAGCCAAAAATTCAACAAATTCCATTTTTTACTCCGGTCTCTTGAGGATATTTAAAGAAGGAAATTCACAGACGCAAGCAACTTCTTGCAGCCTTCCTTGGTTCTCTTGAGTTCTGTTGTTTTTTCCAGAACCCAAAACTCCCTCTTCTACTAGCCCAAATTAATGATGTAAACCCTTCTCCTTTGATCTGTTTCCCAGATTGATTTAGCTTCTCAACAAACCTGTCTTCATATTCCCAGGTTTTTTTGTTTTGTTTATGCTTCGTGTGCACATTTCCTGATTTGTTCTAAAAGTCCATGAATTTACCTGGTTCCAGGCAGGACAGATTGACCTGGGAGAGACAGGGCTCTCTTTGGTGTGATGAGGGAAGGAAATGGTTCATGCGCCCTTTCGTGTTGCTAAATTCATCCTGTCTTGTGTGCCATTTACATTTCCTAGTGAACGGTGCTGGACTAGCCATGGCTACTTGTGACATTATCTTCCTGAATGGTGGGAAGCCAGCCAACTTCTTGGATCTTGGTGGTGGCGTAAAGGAAGCTCAAGTGTATCAAGCTTTCAAACTGCTGACCTCTGATCCTAAGGTAATCTCTGTCTTTGTAGGGAGATTGCGTAAGGTGCTGATTTTTCCCGGTCAAGAACTGCCTTTTTCCTGCTCAGTGGTGATAAGCCAACACCTTTACATGGCAGCCGTAGATGTAAATCCTGTTTTACATCCACTTGGAGTATACAATGGCTTACCCATTTCAGGTGAAAGGCTTGTAGGTGCCTCCAGATTTTATTTCAGATGCTGTGCTTCCAAAGTTCTGAGAGACAGGAGGGAATAAAAAAGGGGGAGTGCACCAGACAGTGAAACATTGGTTGACATGAAACATTATTTGAATAATGTTTACTGAAGCGATTAGTCCTGCCCTTATGTGACTTAGAGGACCGAGTCTCTGACTCCTTCCATAACGTGCTGCAAGTGTTATCATACAGTTGGAGACAGAAGAAAATGAAAGGATTACAAAACTATATGCCACTAGAAAGTAATGACCCCACATTCTTCCATGTGCTTTTTAATTTTCATCGTGTGTAATATGTGCTAGCTAGCATAGAATGTTGCTTTATGAGCCTATAATATAGCTATAACACCCATGCTAGCACATAGTAGGGCTTCAGTAAATTCTTTTCAAGTTCAATACCTATATGCTTTGTTTCAACTGCTGGTACTCACTTGTCTATGACAACAAGGCTTAGATGGACATTTACGACAAGGAGAAGGCTAACATGTATTGAATGAATGAATTATATATATCATTTATTTCCCTTTACAGTTCTGTGAGGTAGTGTCTGTGCCACCGCCATTTGACTTTAGACTTTGAGAATCTTGATACTGTTAGAGTATCTGAGACATTCTCTTGGCTCTTAATATAGCTGAAGACCTGGGAAATGTGAACCATCACTAGGAAAATCATAAATGAACATGAGACCAGATTTCTTTTTAAAGAAATGTGGTCTGAACTTAATATGGAAGCTTCTCATTAATAAGTACCAACAGTAGTCTTTTGGTTCACATATATGAAATTTTGTTTTATATTAGTAGTATACTTGTCTGTTTTCATTATGACTCAGGTGGTTGCTCACCTTACATTTTTGCTCACTCTTGTCCTTCTGATTCACAAAATAAGTGGTAGGGTATTATCAGCTGCTAATCTTCAGTTCTCCAGTGCTTTCCAGGAGGAGCAGAGTCATCAAAATCTGAAGTCACCCAGCCATGAAGAAAGTGTTTGCAATTGGTTTTCTGTTTATATAAGTACCTTGTTCTCATTGGTTAAGTAGGAATTTTATCAATGGCTTCCCAGTCATTAATTTATTTAACCTTTCTTCTTCTTATTTTCTTTTTTTAAAAGATTTTATTTATTTGAAATACAGACAGAAAGAGCAGGAGTGAGAGAAAGGGGCTAGAGAGAGAGAGGGAAAAACAGACTCCTCACTGAGCAGGGAGCCTGATAGGGGCTCCATCCCAGGACCCTGGGGCCATGACCTGGTCCAAAGGCAGATGCTAAACTGGCTAAGCCACCTAGGTGCCTCTTCTTATTTACTAAACGAAAGAATCATTTTCCTCCCAAAAAGTGTCCTATAAATTGAAATCTCTAAATACCATGGATATAAGTAACACACAGCTCTTTAAAGTGCATGAACCACAAAGTATTCAGAGAACAGGGCAACTGTGATAAAATACTGAAGTTTTAGTGTCTACGGAAATTCGGTGCTAAGAATAATAGAGAGCTATCGAGGGAGTAAATCTACCAGGACAATCACTGCATTTTCTTTGGAATGTCTTTTCTTAGCCGCTGATCTGGAATTTTAATTTTGTAAAATGCAGGAAGGGAAGGAAAAGTCACTTGCAGAGCCATTTTTTTTTTTTTTAAACAGTCTCTGAAAAAATTTTGATTTTACCCTATGGAATATTTTCAAATGCTTAGAGTATTTAAACTTTTTTGAGATTGCCTGTCATCTTGGATAGAGAAAGATATGTGGGAGTTATTTTATTTTTCTCATGCTATATCAGGAAAATGAATGCATAGCTCATCTCACTGTAAATTTTCCAAATCTTGAAATTTGGACAGAAAAAAAGCATAGAAATGTAATGGGTATTTTCAATCCTGGCATTGTTTAACAGATTTCAGAGAACAGAGACTTAAAAATACTATAGATGAATTGACTTGATTTTGCAAGAAAACTGATAGTAGTTCTAGCAGTAATTATTTCAGGTAGAACCCCATTCAGCTGCCCAGAAGTAGAGAATCCCCAAAACCCTAAGCTAATTATTACAGAGGTATTGATTTTCTTGTTAGATGTAAGGATTAGTCAATTGAATTAACTGAAACCCAAAATTGCAAAAGGCCCGTTTTTGTTAAACTTGAATCAACTGATAGTAACAACTACTTGTTCATCATATGTGTGAACCAATTCTATTGATTAAGTAATAAATGTTATAAATGTTATCATTCAAGAACAATATTATGGGTTGACCTATATTTATACACATAATATCAGCCATAGAGCTGAAACTTATATTTATTTTGCTTGACTCTTAGCCCAAATGCTGATACACACTGAGACTTAACACAAATGCCTTTATCACTAATGTGTTCCTTATTTGATTGTAATATATGCAAAACAGAGCTCCTCTGCCAAACTGTCTAAAACAAGAATCTTCAAGATAGCTCCCTTATAAAACAGAATTCACATTAAGTCTTTTTTAATTTTCTTATTTTCAAGTTGGGCTAGAAATGAGAGAAAGGGAAGAGAGTGTGTTCTTCTGGTGGTATAATAGATCTGATCTCCATTGTTTTTACCATATAAAATTCTAAGCACTAGCATTCTGTAAATCATGAGGAGTAAAAAACCATGTAAACTAAGAAGTAGAAGTAGGGTGTTTGTGGTAATCTGTAAAGAATTTGAACACACTTAATGGAAAAGCCCTCCGAAGAGTGTTATCCTTAAGTTTTTGTCTTTCTGAAAAATGCTTGGGTTTTATTTCTAATTCAAAACTTGGAATTCCAAAGGTGTAGAAAATGAGTACGAATGACATCTGGAGTACGTAAAACATCTTACACAAATGGATAAAAGGAAAAGACAGTTGACAGGGTTCTCAATAGTCACCCCAACTCTTTTGGACAAAGTAAAGCAAATTTGTTGCCTCTGAAGGCCTGATTTCAGAAACCAGTAGTGCATGATTGATAGTCACGAAGTCACTGCTCCTGATGTGTCCATGCTTCTGGTTTAGATCTAACTCAGAGTCATGTTTCAACACTCTTTATTTTTTAACTTTTATTTCTTTAAATATTATTATTTTCGGTTGCAATATAATTAACGTATCGTGTTTTTTCAAAGCTCTTTAAATACCCAAGAAGAAATGTTCCACATAAGCCCTAAGTACTAGTTCAAAAAGGAATGTGTTCTTCTTTTTTTTTTTTTTTTTTAAAGATTTTATTTATTTGACAGAGAGAGAGATCACAAGTAGGCAGAGAGGCAGGCAGAGAGAGGGGAAGAAGCAGGCTCCCTGAGGAGCAGAGAGCTTGACGCAGGGCTCGATTCCAGGACCCTGGGATCATAACCTGAGCCCAAGGCAGAGGCTTTAACCCACTGAGCCATCCAGGAGCCCCAAGGAATGTGTTCTTAGTGGGGCTCTGGTGCCAGACTGCCCAGGTTCCTGTCAAATCTTTACCACTTACTGCTTGTAGGAGCTTGAGCAAGTAATTTTATTTCTATATATCTCAGTTTCCTCATTTATATAAAATGAAATAATAACAGTACTTATTACCTCATAGGGCTGCTTCATTTCTTTCTTTCTTTTTTTTTTTTTTTTTTTAGTATTTGGAGTTCAATGTTATTAAAATTTTTAAATTGAGATATAATTGATTACATAACATCATATAAGTTTGAGATGAGTAAAGTGTTGATTTGGTACATCTGTATGTTGCAGTATGATCACAGTATAGCCTTAGTTTCCATCCTGCTCTGTAATTATGGTTTCTTTTTTGTGGTGGGAACATTTACCCAGAGAGTGGCTTATTACATTAATTAAGATACACATATACATTTCCCATTTAAAGGAGGAATAATTTTATATGATGGTATCATTTAAAATTCTTAATAAATTCTTCTTGAAGTATGACCTACATACAGAACAGTACGCAAATCAATAGCTTGGTGAGTAATTATGAAGTGAACATAGCCATGTAACTGGCAGCTGGGTCACAAAATAGAACATGACCAGTGTTAAGGACTAAATTTTTACATCCCACCAGAATTCATATGTTGAAATCCTAACCCCCAATGTGATGATATTAGGAAGTAGGACCTTTGGCAGATAATTACATCATGAGGGGGAGTAATACCCTTATAAAGGAGACCCCAGATAGCTCCTTCACCCCTTCCTCCATGTGAGGGTATATCTAGATTATGGCCGTTTCTGTACCAGGAAGTGGGCTCTCAAAAGACGCTGAATCTGCCAGTGCCTTCCTCTTGGACTTGCAGCCTCTAGAATTGTGAAAAATAACTGTTTGTTGGGGCGCCTGGGTAGCTCAGTGGGTTAAAGCCTCTGCCTTAGGCTCAGGTCATGATCCCAGGGTCCTGGGATCGAGCCCCACATCGGGCTCTCTGCTCGGTGGGGAGCCTGCTTCCTCCTCTCTCTCTGCCTGCCTCTCTGCCTACTTGTGATCTCTGTCTGTCAAATAAATAAACAAAATCTTTAAAAAAAATAAATAACTGTTTGTTGTCATATCACTCCATCTATGGTAGTTTGTTATAGCAGCCTGAGCCAACTTAGACAACCAGCATCTCGGAAGCAAATAATGCACTTCAGCTCCATGTTTCTCCTTCTTTGCTTTGCCCCCAAAGGTAATATAGTTGTCCCAACTTCTGTCATCAGTTTCTTTTGCCTTAATATACATTTCAGCTGAGTATAAACAGGATTGTAGAGCTTTTGTGTTAGCCATCTGTCACTTAACTTTTTTTATTAATTATTTTTATTAACATATAATGTATTATTTGCCCAAGGGGTACAGGTCTGTAAATAGTCAGCCTTACACACTTCACAGCACTCACCATTTCACATACCCTCCCTGATGTCCATAACCCAACCATTTTCTCCATACCCCCCACCCTCCTAGGAACCCTCAGTTTGTTTTGTGAGATTAAGAGTCTCTTATGCTTTGTCTCCCTCCCGATCCGTCTTGTTTCATTTTTTCCTTCCCTACCCCCCAAGCCCCCCACTTTGCCTCTCAAATTCCTCATTTCAGGGAGAGCATATGATAACTGTCTTTCTCTGACTGACTTCTTTCACTCAGCATAATACCCTCTAGTTCCACCCATGCAAGTGGCAAGATTTCATTTTGATGGCTGCATAGTATTCCATTGTATGTATATACCACATCTTCTTTATCCATTCATCTATTGATGGACATCTAGGTTATTTCCATATTTGGCTATTGTGGGCATTGCTGCTATAAACATTCAGGTGCATGTGCACCTTCGGATCGCTACATTTGTATCTTTAGTATAAATACCAAGTAGTGCGATTGCTGGGTAGGGTAGCTCTATTTTCAACTTTGTGAGGAACCTCCATGTTGTTTTCCAGAGTAAAGCTGTACCAGCTTGCATTCCCACCAGCAGTGTAGGAGAGTTCCCCTTTCTTCACATCTGCGCCATATTCTGTCATTTTGTGACTTCTTAATTTTAGCCATTCTGACTGGTATGAGGTATCTCACTGTGGTTTTGATTTGTATTTCCCTGATGCCCAGTGATGTTGAGCATTTTTTCATGTGTCTGTTGGCCATCTGGATGTGTTTTTTCAAGAAATGTCTGTTCAGGTCGTCTGCCTATTTCTTGATTAGATTATTTGTTCTTCGGGTGTTGAGTTTTTAAGTTCTTTACAGATTTTGGATACTAGCCCTTTATCTGATTTGTTATTTGTGAATATCTTCTCCCATTCTGTCAATTGTCTTCTGGTTTTGTTGACTGTTTCCTTTGCTGGGCAAAAGCTTTGGATCTTGTTGAAGTCCCAACAGTTCATTTGTGCCCTTGCTTCCTTTGCCTTTGGCAGTGTTTCTAGGAAAAAGTTGCTAAAGCTGAGGTTGAAGAGGTTCCTGCCTCTGTTCTCAAGGATTTGGATGGATTCCTGTCTTACACTGAAGTCTTTCATCCAATTTGAGTCTATTTTTGTGTGTGGTGTAAGGACATGATCCAGCTTCATTTTTCTGCATATGGCTGTCCAATTTTCCAAACACCATTTGTTGAAGAGACTTTTTTTCATTGGACATTCTTTCCTGCGTTGTCAAAGATTAGTTGACCATAGAGTTGAGGGTCTGTCTCTAGGCTTTCTACTCTGTTCCACTGATCTATGTGTCTGTTTTAGTGCCAGTACCATACTGTCTTGATGATGACAGCTTTGTAATAGTGCTTGAAGTCTAGAATTGTGATACTGCCAACTTTGGCTTTCTTTTTCAACATTCCTCTGGCTGTTCAGGGTCTTTTCTGGTTTCACATAAATTTTTAAATTATTTGTTCCATTTCTCTGAAAAAAATTAATGGTATTTTGATGGAGATTGCATTAAATGTATAGATTGCTTTAGGTAGCATAGACATTTTCACAATGTTTGTTCTTCCAATCCATGAGCATGGAAAGCTTTTCCATTTCTTTGTGTCTTCCTCAATTTCTTTCATGAATACTTCATAGTTTTCTGAGTACAGACTCTTTGCCTCTGTGGTTAGGTTAATTCCTAGGTATAATTTTGGGTGCAATTTTAAATGGGATCGATTCCTTAACTTCTCTTTTTTCTGTCTTGTTGTTTGTATATAGAAATGCAACTGATTTCTGTGCATTGATTTTCTATCCTGTCACTTTACTGAATTCCTGTATGAGTTCTGGAGTTTTGGAGTGGAGTCTTTTGGGTTTTCCACATAAAGAATCATACCATCTGCAAAGAGTTGACTTTTCTTTGCCAGTTCAGATGCTTTTTATTCCTTTTTGTTTTCTGATTGCTGAGGCTAGGACTGCTAGTACTATGTTGAATATTAGTGGTGATAGTAGACATCCCTGCTGTGTTCCTGACCTTAGGAGAAAAGCTCTCTGTTTTTCCCCATTGAGAATGATATTCATAGATTGCTTTGATGATATTGAGGTATGTACCTTCTATCCCTATACTGTGAAGAGTTTTGATCAAAAAAGGATGCCGTTGGGGCACCTGGGGGGCTCAGTGGGTTAAAGCCTCTGCCTTCGGCTCAGGTCATGATCCCAGGGTCCTGGGATCGAGCCCGCATCAGGCTCTCTGCTCAGCAGGGAGCCTGCTTCCTTCTCTCTCTCTCTACCTGCCTCTCTGCCTACTTGTGATCTCTGTCTGTCAAATAAATACATTAAAAAAAAAAAAAGAAAAAGTAAAAAGAAAGGCTGCCGTACTGGGCACCTTGGTGGCTCAGCTGTTTAAGCAACTGTCTTTGTTTCGGGTCATGATCCAGGAATCCTGGGATCAAGTCCCACATCAGGCTGCCTGCTCAGCAGGGAGTCTGCTTCTCCCTGTCCTCTCTTGTATCATGCTCTCTCTCTCTCTCTTTTATTCCCTCTCTCTCTCAAATAAATAAAATCTTAAAAAAAAGGAAACAATGCTGTACTTTGTCAACTGCTTTTTCTGCACCTGTTGAGAGTATCATATGTTTCTTGTTCTTTCTTTTATTAAGGTATTGTATCACATTGATTGATTTGTGGTTGTTGAACCAACCTTGCAGCCCAGTCATAAATCCCATTTCATCATGGTGAATAATCCTTTTAAGGTACTGCTGGATCCTATTGGCTAGTATTTTGGTGAGAATTTTTGCATCCATTTTCATCAAGGATATTGGTCTATAATTCTCCTTTTTGTTGTGTTCTTTGTCTGGTTTTGGGATCAAGATAATGCTGGCCTTATAAAATGAGTTTGGATGCTTTCCTTCCATTTCTATTTTTTGGAACAGTTTCAGGAGAATAGGTGTTAATTCTTCTTTAAATATTTGGTAGAATTCTCCTGGAAAGCCATCTGGCCCTCAGCTCTTGTTTGTTAGGAGATTTTTTTTTTTTAATATTTATTTATTTATTTGACAGAGATCACAAGTAGGCAGAGAGGCAGGCAGTGAGAGAGGAGGAAGCAGGCTCCCCGCAGAGCAGAGAGCCAGATGCAGGGATTGATCCCAGGACCCTAGGATCATGACCTGAGCTGAAGGCAGAGGCTTTAACCCACTGAACTACCCAGCACCCCTGTTGGGAGATTTTTGATGACTACTTCAATCTCCTTACTGGCTATGGGTCTGTTCAGGTTTTCTGTTTCTTCCTGGTTCAGTTTGTATGGTTTCTATGTGTCTACGAATGCATCCATTTCTTCCAGCTTGTCAAATTTGCCGGTGTATAGTTGTTTATAATATGTTCTTATAATTGTTTGTATTACTTTGGTGTTGGTTGTGATCTCTCCGCTTTCATTCATGATTTTATTACTTTGGATCCTTTCTGTTTTTATTTTGATAAGTCTGGCCATGAGTTTATCAATCTTATTCTTTCAGAGAACCAGCTCCAAGTTTCGTCGATGTGTTCTCCTATTCTTTTGGTTTCTATTTTATTGATTTCTGCTCTCATCTTTATTATTTCTCTTCTCAAGGTGCTAGCTAGGCTCAAAAAAGGCATGGAGGATATTAGAGAAACCCTGTCTAGAGACTTTTAGACTTTATCTGCTGTTCTTTTTCCAGCAGCTCCTTTAGGTATAGGGTTAAGTTGTGTACTTGAGACCTTTCTTGTTTCTTGAGAAAGGATTGTATTGCCGTATACTTTCCTGTTAGGATTGCCTTTGCTGTGTTCTACAGATTTTGAACAGTTGTGTTTTCATTATCATTTGTTTCCTTGAATTTTTTCAGTTCTTAATTTCCTGGCTGACCCATTCATTCTTCAGTAGGATGCTCTTTAGCCTCCATGTATTTGAGATCTTTCCAACTTTCCTCTTGTGATTGAGTTCTAGCTTCAGAGCATTGTGGTCTGAAAATATGCAGGGAATGATCCCAATCTTTTGGTACCAGTTGACACCTGATTTGTGACCCAGGATGTGATCTATTCTGGAGAATGTTCCATGTGTACTAGAGAAGAATGTGTATTCTATTGCTTTGGGATGGAATGTTCTGATATATATGTGATGTCCATCTGGTCCAGTGTGCCATTTAAGGCCTTTATTTCCTTCTTGTATTGCTTGTAAGGTGACTGTTACTGTTTTGTTCTGGTCTACTACTTTGGGGCTGTCTCTTTGCTTAGAGGACCTCTTTCAGTATATCCTGTAGGGCTGATAGGATGTTTGCAAATTCTTTTAGTTTTTGTTCATCCTGGAAGCTTTTTATCTCTCCTATTTTCAATGATAGCTTAGCTGCATATAGTATTCTTGGCAGCATATTTTTCTCCTTTAGTGCCCTGAATATATCATGCTAGTTCTTTCTGGCCCAGAGGTCTCTGTGGGTAAGTCTGCTGCCAATCTAATATTTCTACCATTATATGTTACAGACTTCTTGTCCCGAGCTGCTTTCAGGATTTTCTCTTTGTCACTAAAACTTGTATGTTTTACTATTAGATGACGGGGTGTGGACCTATTTTTATTAATTTTGATGGGGATTCTGTGTGCCTCCTGGATTTTAATGCTTGTTTCCTTTCCCATATTAGGGAAATTCTCTATTATAATTTTCTCCAATATACCTTTTGCCCCCTCTCTCTTTCTTCTTTTTCTGGAATCCCAATTATTCTAATATTGTTTCATCTTATAGTATCACTTACCTCTCAAATTCTCCCCTCGTGGTCCAGTAGTTGTCTCTCTTTTGCTCAGCTTCTTTATTCTCCATCATTTGGTCTTCTGTATCACTAATTCTCTCTTCTGGCTCATTTATCCTAGCAGAGAGAGCCTCCATTCTTGATTGCACCTCATTAAGTCCTTTTTAAATTTCAACCTGGTTAGATTTGACTATTTCTCCAGAAAGGGCTTTTTTTTTTCTCTAGACAGGGTTTCTCTAATATCCTCCATACCTTTTTTGAACCTAGCTAGCACCTTGAGAATTGTCATTCTGAATTCTAGATCTAACATATTACCAGTGGCCATATTGGTTAGGTCCCTAGCTGTTGGTATTGCCTCTTGTTCCTTTTTTTTTGGTGCTAATTTTTTCTGCCTTGTCATTTTATCTAGATAAGAATATATGAATGAGAGAATAAAATACTAAAAGGGTGGCAAAGACCCCAGAAAAATGTATGCTGACCAAATCAAAGGAAACCCCAAACCAGGGGAGAAGAAAGGGGGTAAAAAGAAATTTAAAAATATATATTAGACTGGTGAATAGAACAGAGCCACTGATTTGATTTGGGGTGTATTTTGGTCTCTTAGAAGAAACTACCTCCCAAAATTTTAAAGAAAGAAAAACTTACATATATACAAAAATAAGGGTAAACATGGTGAAGGGATGGAATATGACTGTAAAGATGAAAATTAAAATAAAAATTCTAAAAAAGGAATTGATATGATAAGTTGGTTGGAAAAAGAAAGAAGAAATAAAAGGGGGGGTGCAGAGAATGTGCTCAGGCTGGAGATTAGAAAAAAGCCTAGTGCTAGATTCAGGATATATTTTGATCTATTAGAAGAAATTATATCCAAATTTTTAGAAAAAAAAAAAAACCCTATATGTATACAAAAAATAAGGTTAAATACAATGAAGGGTATAATATGACTAAAATAATGAAGGTTTAAAAAGATTTTTTTTTAGAAAATATTGTTAAGATGAACTAGTTAAAAACATTAAAAGAGGAAAGAGGAAAATTTTTAAAAAATTAGAATAAGAAAAAAAATTTTTTTAATTTATTTAACTTTGTAAGACTAAAGGATCATGGGGAGAAAGCCATGAATTCCATGCATTGCTTTCCCCTATCTCTGGAGTTCCACTGTTCTCCTTGATCGGTAAGCTTGGTCCTGGCTGGATTTTCTTGCTGATCTTCTGCAGGAGGGGCCTGTAACAGTGATTCTCAAATGTCTTTGCCCGAGGCAGAATTGTATCGTCCTTGCCAGGGCCGGGCTAAGTAAACTACTCGGGTTCCCTCTCAGGAATTTTTATTCCCTGAATGCTTTCTATAGAGTTCTGGAGGATGGGAATGAACATGGCAGCCTCCCAAACTCCAGCTCGGAGGAGCTGAGTGCTCAGGGCCCCGCTTCTCAGTGCACCTTCAGAGAAAAGGGATCAATCACTCCCGTCTCCTTGGTCTCTGGCCAGGCTCTGGGCTCACCCAGCCTATGACAGAGCATTTCTGTCTCTGACCCCTGGCCCCATTTGGAGTCTCTAAACCGAGCAGATTCCTGCCTCCAGCAGAGGAAGGTGTCTCTGTGGATCTGCCACTTGTAGGATCCCTGCTCAAAGAGCAGTGCTCCGACTATGCTATGGATCATGATTTAAGGTAATCCCAAGCTGAGACACCCCACCTTAGCTCTGTCTTTGTAGCTATCTTCCCCACTCTGATACCTAGGAGATTTGCCACACTCAGACACCCCCAATCTTTTGTGACCCCGCGGGTCCCAAGACTACACTGTCCCTGCAAGGGGTCCACCACCGCTTAACCTCTGGAGCAATGTCCCTTAGTGGAGCAGACTTCTAAAAGTTCTGATTTTGTGCTCTGTTACTCCGTTGCTTGCCGGGAGTTGACCCCTACTCTCCAGTCTATCTTTCCATAATCTCGGATTCACTTCTCTACACATCCTACCTTTCAGAAAGTGCTCAATTTTCTGTTCCTAGAATTGCTGCTCTTCTTTTCTTTGATCTCCTGTTGAGTTTGTAGGTATTTGGTATGGTTTGATAACCATCTAGCTGAACTCTTGCGACCTGATGTCATTTCAGTCTGCTCCTCCTCCGCCATCTTAAGTCTCTCCTCCTAGCCTTGCTTAACTTTTATTTTTAAGATTCATCTGCATTTTATGTAGCAATTGTTCACTTATTCTTACTGCTGCATGGTATTCTATAGTGTGACTGCCACAACACTTTATCCTTTCTTGTGGATAGACATTTGTGTTACTCAGTTTTGACTATTACATTGGCTATGAACATGTTCTCATACAAGTCCTTTGGAGCGCATTTCAGTGGGGTATATTCTTGGAACTAGGGTTTCTGGGTTGTAACATACACACATAATCAGCCTGAACATATCCTACCAAGAGGTCCTACAAATGTGCCCGTTTACATTCTCGTGAGTGTGTATAGGAGTTCCAGTTTCTCCACATCTTTCCAACACTGGTATAGTCAAGCCTTCCCAGTTTCAGTCATCCCGATCAATGTGTGGTGGTATTCAGTGCGGTTGAGTGCCTTTCTCTCATGACCAGTGAAGTTGAATGCATTTTCATATGTTTATTAGCTATTAGGATATGCTCTTTAAACTTCGGGTACCTTCTGGTAAAGTAGACATGAAAGTAACACCTGGAAGCATTGCTTTGAATATCAACATAGATCATGTATGTGTAAGTACTTGGCAGATATTTCTAAAGCACAATGAAAACTTTTAAAGTACAATTCAAACTTTTATTGAACATTTTATTGTATGTTCCACTTCATTGTCATTTCTAAGGCTTGGATTTATAATTATTGAAAGGGGAGGAATTAGCGGTCATGGACAGGATGGGAGGTGTCTAAAAGAGGTTCACTGACATCCGTGTCACTGCCTGTGTTGTTTTGAAGTCGATGAAATGTGTAAGCAAGTCAGTGACTTGCCATGACTCTATGTTCAGATAAACAAGAATACACAACTTAATCAAGGGAGGATTAAATTCATGTGTGCAAGAACCATAGGATATCATCTGGTATAAATTTGAGAAGAGTCCAGCTATTTTGGCTCTGTGGTATGCTTCAAAAGTCTTTAGAATTTGAGGCTGGAGAAGTAATATTTTTAGCATGCCAATGCCTTTAATTTGAATAAATATATTTGGGGATTAATATGTTCTAAATGCCTCACACACATATTGTTGTTTATCATACATTTAGAATATATTCAAGCATAAAACACAGGAAGCTCTATTTCACTTATTTACATATTTATGTCAGAAGCTTTCAATGAGACTCATTTTATTACAGTCTATTTGTATTTGCTAAAATACCTTTATTAAATAAAATTTAATAAAAACTAAATACCTTTATTAAAATAAAGGGAGCCTTTATTTTGTATGTGTGTGGGGGGATAATAGAACTCTTATAGGAATTGATTTTCAAATATAATGACTAGTCCTTTAAACAACATGAGCATTATTTTTAAAATAACTCCCCTATCCCTGTTCTTACAGGCCTCTTAGAAAAGAAATCTTACTTTCATATGGAGTTGGCAGGAGTATAAGTCCAGGCAGCCATTCTGTATGGTGGTAGGCTACCTGATAGTCTAGTCTGAGAAGAATATAAACGATTTAGTGCTTACAAATTGGTAACCTGTCATCTGGTTTCACCCCTGTGTAGGGTAACACTATATGTGAACTAGAGAATGGAAAGCCAGCTGCCCCATACTCACTGCTCTTCCTTTCCTTAAAGTACTTTCCCTCTTGTCTTGCATTTCTTTCTCTGATGCCCAGTTGATCCAAATTTCCAAATATGTCTGGCTGTCCTTGTCCAACATACACTCATTCCATGTTACCTGCCAGCACGTCCCAGTAAGAGCTGGGTCCTAGGAAGGTGGTTGGTTTTGTATCTTACAGAAGATCAGTGTGTCTGATAGCTACCTCATTTTTCATGCATCCCTGGAACACTCTAAATATATTTTCATGTTCCTTGCTAACATACTCTCAGGAATAAATAAAAAATAAGGTTTTTACTCTGTTCTGCTTCTCAAAATTCAAATTTGAATGTGCTTTGTTTTGTTTCATGGTAAGTAATTTGAAGAATTTTAACAGACTTGGGGATATTTTAGTGAATTTTATCATTAGTCTCAACATGCATAGTAATGGATTATGAATTCTGTGTGAAGAGTTTGTAGACTGTTAAAGATAAATGAACTGCTGTTAAAGTATAATATCATATAGATTAGAAATAATATATAATGATTAGAAGAGTTAGTTTGGGTTTCCCCCCCCCCCCTTAATGTTATTGCACGGAGAAATGGCACAGTTCTATTCAAGAAGGAGAAAATAGTGCATTTTCTAACAAGGTGACCTAATAATGATCAGGATTAATGTCAGGTATATCTGAGTCTTAAGAATGGCCGTATAATAGTAGAGTGATCAAACATCTCGAAGTTTTACTATTATTATTTTTAAGGTATTGCTTTTTAATCCAAATAATGTCTGGTAGGGGAATCACTAGATGTGGGGAGCAAACTTGGGAAAATTATGCAAGAGAACAAGGTGAAGAAGAGCCTCTGAGCTGAGAGGGGTCCTGGTTCCTCTACAGGTCTGAGCTGTAGTCTGGCGGGATGAGCCCCACTGCATTCTGGGAATCAAAGACACTGTGAATTGTCTTTCTTCCTCCCTCAACACTCCCCTCCACCCATTGCCAGAGAATTAGGAACTAGGGATGCTTGTGTTGTTCCTAAATGAACAACACGTCCACGTGGGCTCACTGAAGAAATCAACTTTTGACTCATTGTGGCTTGCAAAATAAAAAGCATTTTGTCTTTTTTTAGGGTGTTTTATTAAACAGCATCCCGTTTTTCCTAAAGATTAAATTAAGGAAACATAAAATATAGAAAAGTACCAAAATAAGTCAAGTTACATTTACATATACTGTTTTAAATGACTATGTAGTGTAGTATTTTTGACAAAACTAGTGTCAAAATGATTGCCACTATTATATACTCTGCTTTTTCCCACTTTTTACATACCTTTTCCCTGTCCTTGTATACTCCTCTACAACATTTTTAGGAGCCGAATAGTATTCAGATGTATGAATATGTAAATTTACTTAATCAGTCCTCTTTTATTTGATATTCAGGGTGTTTCTAAGTTAAAATAATCCTGTCCTGAACCTCTCTGTACTCTTCATGTTACATACAGTTCAGACTATTCATATAAGATGAATTCCTGTAAGATTGAGGGTGACTATGTATGCAGATTTTAAGGTTTCAACATTTCCTGCCAACTTATCACCACACTAGGTAGAGGCAGAAGAACATAGAAGGCTATCATCACTGGGAAGAGTGGCTATTTTGAAGTTTAAAATGATCCATGTAGTGACACAGTGCTGTCTCGTTCACCTAAGTCACATCTCTTGTGATGCACCTCACAGAGAAAAAATATAGATATGAGATTAGCTTTGTTCAAGAGTGAGTTAGAGTGCAATTGGCCATAAATTCAATAGAAAGGATTTTTTAAAAATAAATTTAGATTTTACTTTTTTGTCAGAGAGAGAGAGAGAGTGCAAAATCAGGGAAAGCAGCAGAGGGACAGGGACCCCAAAGCAGGACTCAATCCTAGGACCCTGGAATCATGACCAGAACTGAAGACAGATTCAATAGCAATGAATTAACAATATATATTAAATAAGGTGTCCTTAAGACGAAACACACAGGGCACCTGGGTGGCTCAGTGGGTTAAGTCCTCTGCCTTCAGCTCAGGTCACGATCTCAGGGTTCTGGGATCGAGCCCCACATCGGGCTCTCTGCTCAGTGGGGAGCCTGCTTCCTCCTCTCTCTCCCTGCCTGCCTCTCTGCCTACTTGTGATATCTGTCTGTCAAATAAATAAATAAATAAAATCTTTTAAAAAAAGAGAGAGCGAGAGAGAGAAACACACAGAGAACAATATTATGTATTGCTCTTTTGAGGAAAATGTTATCCCCAGAGGCTTGTAGGAACCTAACCCCGCATTTCCTTGGGAGCAGTGATTTAGTATTTGCTGACTCAGTGTTCACTATTAAGATTATAGAACATGACTGCTGTGGATGAGAATTGCCTGAATAATGTTTTGGATAGTTATGGATAGCTCTTCAGAGATTACATGAAAGAGTTATTCCATTTTATCTTTATTAGAAAGGACAGTCAGGAACCCCTAGCCTGAATGTAAAGTGAAAAAAATTCTTTCTTTTCATAATTTCCTTTTATATACTTCCTAAAGGAAAGGATTTTGATTCTTACGAACCTTCAAAATGTGTTGGTAATGGTCTTTTAGACATATTGCCTTTATATTTAAGGATTAGATAAATAAACCTTGAGAAAATTTTTTTTTTAACCTTGAGAAAATTTTAACTTAATTTTCCACTTTTCAGGTAAGAATGATTCCTTACACCTTTAAGTCCCTTTGTTTCGTGCATTTTGAAATTTTTCTTTACTTTAAAAAAAATTGATATTTTCGACTTTTAGAAATTTACACTTCCTATTAAAAGTATGAGATTAAAAAAAATCATCCTTAACTTTATTACCATAACATAGCCACTATTATAATTTTGTTAAATTTCCTTGCAAAAATTATCTATACTTATTGTCTTTGTAAGGTATTATTAGAATGCCCTTCCTTTTGATGGTCTTTAAAAAAAATCTGGTGTTACATAATACACATCTTCCAGTGTTGTTTTTAATAGCGTGTTAATAAAGGGCAGTGTTTTAAAGGTATCTTGTTATTGAGAAAGTTATTTAAAGAAACTCAGCACTTAAAATCTGTTTCAGAAAATGTGTGAACTTTGTTAAGTCTGGTTTGCTGAAGCAGAGTACAGTATAGTTAACAAATAAATGTAATAGTAACAAGTATTAAAAACTTTGTGGTACAAAACAGATTTTTATAACAATAAAAAAAAAATCACCATAGTCCAGTGCCAAGTCAGAACCACGCTCCCATCCTTTAGTGACTTACACATTTACTACCTCAATAGGCTGCTGATCTGACTTTGTTTTAATTATCTCAGGATTAATGAGTCATTCTTAAATATTTGATATTGTCATGCTGAATTACCCAGATTCTGAAATACCTAAGAATTCCAAATGTGGACTGATGTGCCTCCCTGACAGTTCAGTTCAAGGTCTTCCTGATATCCTCCTAATATATGCGGTTCAATGAAGTGACACTGAGTCCAGAAAGAGACTTAACAGAAGTAGAAGAGTAAACTCACCTTTATTTCCCCTTGTTCTTTCTGGCCAACATTCTTCCTAAGAATCCATAGATTTCTCTATGCATCTTCCTTTGTAAAGAGAAAGAAGCTCAAAACGTAAGTAAGTGTCTTGTTAATCTCTAGCCCATATCAGATGCCACCTCGGTGATAATTCGTCCCCATCTCTCTCTGCTTTTCTGTGGAATATTTGCAATTTATAGTCCTCACCAATTAATCATCTCTTTCGTTCATACATTTCTCTTTTTAAATCCTGTGAAATTGCCTAGAGATAGGATTTCTTCTTTGCCCTCCCACTTCTTGCTGGTCTTTCATTAAACTTTTCATTGACTCCATATTCTTTAAAAATAGCTTACAGTTTTTCCTTGAGTTTTTCTTTTCCCCAGCCCCTCGTTTTGTTCAACTATTATTATATACTTCATTTTTTCTAGCCACTCTAATGGTTCAAGGAACATTGTAGATTCTCCAAAAATGTCTTTTCGAGCAAATTCATATTGACAGTCTCTTTATTTTCATGTAAATCATACAGTTGAATGTTCTCAGCCAGGAAGGAACACATAATAAGTTAATGAGTTATCCTTGTGAAACAGTTTCCAGAGCTAGATGCCAGTACTGTGCGTCTGGTAAGCCTCTGATGAAACGGGGCAGCCAGCTAGGGACCATTGTCTAGAGCTGGACTTATCCCCCAGGGTCAGGGAAGCAATGAAGGGAAGGGCCTCTTTGCAGACGCTGGGGTGAGGTCCTGTCCAGCAGCCAGACCCAGCAGCAGCAGGTGACAGGTCTCCAGAGAGAAGTGAGTGGGCAGGTCTTACCTGAAAGCAGCATGTGAGTAGAAGATAATGAGTACAAACACAGGGAGGCAATTCTTAAGTAGTATTTAGGGCAAATCTGTTAACAGGTTGCCAGTACCACAGTCTCCAGGCTGTAGAGCTGAGGCCAAGCTGCACTCACACAAAGCATCCCACGAGCAGAAGCTTGGTTCTAGGGAGACTGGAGTACCAGGCAGGAAACTAAGGCAGGAACTCAGCCATAGGTACACGTCAGTGTGTTAACCAGGAGGTTGACAAGTCTCATGCCACAACAGGAATTGACTTTATGGAGGAGGTGGTTCCCCACAGCTTGTTGGGGTCAACTCCTCAAAGTCCCCTTTATGAGGTCAGGACTAGTTCTCCAGATCGCAGAATGACTCAGCAGGCCAGAAACCCACTCAGCTACATGAGCCAGATGATAGTCTATTGTGTTATACATGCCTGTCCTGTATCCATACAACTGAGTTGTAGAGCAGTGAGTAAAACAGTCTTGGAGCTTCTCTTTCAGAGGGAGAAGATAGACAGTTGAATCAATGAGTAAATGAATGCCTAATATCAATGAAATAACTAATATACTGGGTGGTGATACTTACAGGGTTGAAAAATAAAATTGAGAGGGAGACCTCAGAATGCCAGAAATTTATTATTTTCGATAGGTTTGTCCAAGAAGACCTCAGAAATATTTGCCCTTGGGAAAGATGCGTTGTGACTGTTAGATGTGGAGCCTGGGTTTGTAGGCGATGAATGAATACTCCCAGTGAGGAGAATCTTTCCAATATCTCCACCAGCTGGACCTGCCCTTCTTTCCTTTCTGTTTACTCACTACTTCTCTACCAAAGCTGTAAGCCATGTCATTTGTTTTATTATAGACTTAAAAAAAATATAGGTGTTGTCCACTTGAATAGTTTATGCTGCAACTTAAATTTGGGTGGCAACTGCCTTGCAGTTAGAGGTCCTTTGTGAGTATCGATGGATATTTTATCTCCATAGCCAGGACCCTCTCCTGGGGATGCTCTGTCTCCACCTTTGAGGTCTTAAGAAATGGAGCACTTTGAACACACATATTAGTTAGCATTCCCAAGGGGCAGCTGGCACAAGTCCAAGTTAATTATTTTTCTTCCAGCTTATCTGTGAGTTCTTTCATTAATCGTTATCTGTAAGCATTCTGGACACGTCCCTTTTTCTCAATTAGAACTCCAGTAGAATATTTTTGAGCAAACATTTAGGTATCTGCTCTACTTCTCAGAGGCCTTAGGATCATAAGTAGTGAACAGAAAATCCATATGGAGCTTTAACCCTTGACCTTCTAGATTTCTCTGGCTTGTTAATCTCAAGTAGTACATTTCTCTGAGTTAGAGATATAAGTGATGTAGAATCTTCAGTTTGTCATTGTAATCCAAGAATGTGGACATTTGGGTAGCAGGTATGAGGGGAAATGCCTAAATTTAGACATTTCTGATATTTTTCTGTTTTATGACCTGTGATTAGTGATTACATTTTGTGAGTGGATCTTCATGTCCATTAAACTGAACAAGCAAGTAGTTCATCTGTTGGAATTTGTTGACCAAATTCCAACACAGAAGTGTTGGACAATCAAATGAGAAGAGTGAAAGCAGCAAAAATAAAAAAAAATTATAAAAATACAAAAGAAGTGTAAAAAGAAAACCATTGCTGAAAGAATACTGTGATTCTGTTTTTCTATACAGATACAGCCTTAAAAAGCACCACCTGTTGTAAGTTGCACCAATGTATTGAACAATGCAGAATGTCTTAGGTAAGACAACAGGATAGAAATGAGAGCCTTACCGTCATCTTAGCTTCCTCCCTGTAGCGGACACAACTGGATATTCCTAGCATCAGTGAATAGTCATTTGACTGTTCCTTGATCACCTACTACGTGTCATGTCATGAGCTGATTGAGAAAATAGGAAACCACCTAACATTTGATGTCATTGGTTCCAACAAGGCACCCTTATCAAGTTCTCCTGACTGTTATCATCCCTTTGAAGACTGACTGACACATACAGTCCTTTCTAAGCTTAAAGATGTCCCAGTATAAAGCACATATTAATATTGACATCACATCCTAGTCTCTAGGTTCACAGAGAAGAGTCTGTGCAGCCTTATTCCTCAAAATGTAGTCCATAGACTACCAATGTTGACATCAGCCTGAAGGCTATTAGAAATGCAGGATCTCAGCCCTACCTCAGATCTGTTGGGTTAGAATTTGTGTTTTCACAGGACCCCCAGATGACTCTATGTGCATTAGAGTTTGAGAAGCACTGGGCTGTAATAGGGGTAGGCATACTGGATTTTACAGTCAAATCTTGTCTTATGCCTGTTTTTATAAATAAAGTTTTATAGGAACAGAGCTCTGCTCATTCATGTCCTTACTTAGCTGAGTAGTTATGACAGAGACCTGGTGCCCTGTGGTCTCCAGTAGGAATGCTCTCTGTGGTATAGGACCAGGGCCAGTTCGTGTAGAAACACCAGCCTGTGTGCTGTTTCAGGTCTATAGTAAGTACAGAAACAGAATCCGCATCTAGGAATTTGTATTGCAAATTGCCATTGCCATGGCAGATAAGTGGAAGATCGATTTTCTAGCCATTCAGATGATTGTATTTTACAAAAACATCAGTCAGTGTCTGTCAGGGCATTTAAGAAAAAATTGTCCTTCACCACAGATAATGTGAGAACCACACTGCTCTGTGAGTTTAGATGAGTGATAATATGTGTAAAAAACAGTATCATAAGAGAATTTGATTGTACATGGTGCATCTGGACTTCATTATGGGCTGTGATAACCACCTGTCATACTGTTCTTTGCTCATCATGCTTCCCCATGACTCTCTTATTTCTTTGGTGATACTTCTCCTTGTGATCCCCTGTGATCTTGGTGATACATTCTTTTGCTCTGTGTGTCCCCAGTTGGATCCTCTACTCCCTGCCCCTGCCCACAGAGAACCCTTATACCTGGCCCAGGTGTTACACCAGCAACCCAGATGTTCCTCACTGCACCCCTCGCATAAGGTTGCTTTCAGGCGCGGTGTCCTGACAGAGTCCCTCAGTCCAGGTCAGAGGCCTCCCTGCTGTTCTCCTGCTGACCCTCATAATAAAGACCACCTGCCTGTGGGATCATGAACTAAAACCAGGTGGCCCAAGACGCTCTAAGTATTCCCTCCCATCTGGTGACAGCCAGAGTAAGATCCAGGAGGAAAGCTGTGTGATAGAGCTTCCATTCTAGAGTCCAGCTGTCTCTAACTCAGAGCTCCTCAAAGTGCTTGGACAAGTAGGAGTGGCAACACCTGCAACTTTTTTAGAAATGCAGATTCTTCTGCCTGAAACTACTGAATCAAAAACTTTGGCATGGGGCCCCGCAAGCCCTTGGGGTGATTCTCATGTTTGAGAATGTCTGCTGGCTCTCCTCTTCTTCTCTAGCTTCTTCAGCTACCGTCCCAGTGAAGAGAAATTTCAGTTTTTGTTACCCTTTAAGTTAGAATTTGTTTTCTTTCTTTTCTTTTCTTCCTTCCTTCCTTCCTTCCTTCCTTCCTTCCTTCCTTCCTTCCTTTCTTTCTTTTTAAAATATTTTGTGTTTTTATTTGACCAAGAAAGAGCATAAGCAGGGAGAGAGGCAGGCACAGGGAGAGGAAGAAGCAGGCTCTCCAATGAGCAAGGAGCCTGATGTAAGACTCGATTCCACAACCCTGGGATCATCACCTGAGCCGAAGGCAGACGCTCAACTGCCTAGCCACTAGGCACCCCTAGTATTTGTTTTCTGTCACTGACAACCCAACAAGTCTTGTGTTACATGCCATGTATATTATTTTCACAGATCTGAGAATTTGCCCCAGCTTACCTTTGTTGAGCCATATACTCACCTGGGGCTCAACTCTTTTAACTCAGATTTTAATTTCTTTCTCCATGTACTTGCCATCCCCATGTGTTTTAAGATTCCCCCCACTCCTTATTTCTGGGTCAAAATCTCTCCCTGAAACTCAGAGGGACCTTCTCAGTTCTAAAGTGATTTTTTTACCCAAATGAGAATTAAGGATAATCTTCTAGTTAATAGGTAACATTCATCAACTGGGTTTATAAATGCTTTTTTCTGAAGAGCAGTTCCCTCAACGGAGAATTTTTATTTCCCTTCCCTCTAAAAGTAGAGAACAAAAACAAGTTGTATAATTTTCAAGTGACTTTCTATAAACTTTATGAAATTACCTCTTCTTGAGCGCAGTCACTGAAGTAGATCTAATTCATTTTTGTCCCGATTAAGTTACCATCAGCTGCTTCTTTTCACAAGAGATTTCCTTCCTATTATTGTTCTCTGTGCATTTAATCTCTCTTGGTACTTTTCTTCCCCTCTCTTGATTTGTAAGTGTTTTGCTGTGATTCAATCTCCTGTCTATTCTTGTTACAAAGTACAACCTTCATTTGTTATCTGGGTTCCTTGTGCTATTTGGGGAAAAGGGAAGTGGTCAGATCTTTCAGTATTTGACAAATGTCATGATAATAGAGTGTTTCAAGGGGGAGATGTTGAATCAACTTTTCTGTTTGGTCAAGAAAATTGATTCATAATGATATGTGACATAAGGTTCACTGAATTTCTCTTTGGTATACATGAGGAATGAAAAATCACATATTTTTAAAAAAAATAAAATTTAATGTCTCTTTATCTTGATAGCTCTTTGCACAAGCTCTTTCCAGATTATTCTGTGGTCAGAGAATCAGCATATACCTTTCTCCAACTATTAGATCATCTGTATGTCAACCACTACAGAAAACTCAAGATCTGCATGCTTTTCTTTCATATTTTCTGTATCAAACTGAGTCCTCATTGCTGTCTCTTCTACTTTGGGGATTGTATCATGTTCTCGAGTGTTGGCTCTAGAGGATGGCTTCCTGAGAGGATGGGCTAGACAAGACACAGGATGTGAGCTCATTTCCATCCCTCCTTGTAGGTCTTCAATGTATCTCGCTTACTGCAGCCCCTGCATGGTGGTGGCATATCCCAGATATGGGCGAACCTCTAAAAGGTAACTCAGAAGGCAAAAAATGTTTATAATAAAAATTAACTTAAGCAATCCTATTGAGTCACCCAGACATTTTTGTATCTTTAAGCACCAAAGTTCCAGGAGTGCAGGGAGATGCTGATCCTTCTCCATGGCAGGCCTCACCATCACGGTCTATAGTCAGAAAATGGCTGGAACATTTTACTGAAGTCTGTCTCGCCCATGACACTGTAAGCTCCTATAAGGAGGATGGTCTCTGCTGTGTTTGCTGTATCTTCTTACAAAGTGGCAGAAATACAGTGCACAGTGAATAATAAATTTTGTTGAATTTAAAAAAATGAGCTGTGCCAAAGTTAAAGAATAAAATAAATATTAATAACAGCAGCTAACACTTAACATAGGCATTAACCATATGCCAAGAACTGGTTTAAGGGCTTTCCAAATGTGAATTCATTTAACACTCAGGCCAGACCTAAGGTAGGTACTACATCATGTCCATTTTATAGATGGGAAACTGAGGCAGAAACAGATTAAGTTGCTGCAGGCCTCACTTGAGTGGTAGAGCAAGGATTCATACCAAGGCAGCCTGGCTCTCATCCCTCTTCTTAGTAACTTGGTTATCCAGTGCCCTAGGTGCAGAAGGAACTCATTCCCTCTCATCTCCCTCAAGAACTCATGTTCTTTGAATGGACCAAGCAGATTTTACTCATTAATTTTGACTCTTTCTTCCTCATTTATTTGTTCTGCCCCTGTGCCCATTTGGCTGGATTTATATAAATTTAATGTGTGTATGATGTGACATCAGTGTATAAGATGAGACTAAATAAAACTCTAGTGGAGGTATGAGGAAAGCAGTGAAGACCAGGGATTTAGAAATTGTTGAGGGGTATTTTCATCACTCGTGTGGGATCTTTTTTTTTTTTTTTTTTAATTTAAATATACAACTTTCCAGCCAGAGTGGTCATTTTACAGTGATTGAGAGAGAAAGAGATACAAAGAATGCCTGTTCAAATTCCATGATTCGCAGAGATTTTTCTGTACTATGCCCCAGGAAGTTAACCTTCCAGACCACGTTTCTAGGCTTATAATTGTATGGACCTTCAAAAGAAAAACAAATTTATTGGGGGACACATGGAGGAAATGCATGTGCAAAGTATGTCCTGGGTGGTGTGAGAACTTGAATGCTGCATGTCCAGGGAGTCACTTAATGTAAAGGGACCACAAGGCCTGTCCTTTCATTGAGGACACATCATAGGACAGACCACAGAGATTGCAACTTCCCTAAGACCTCCTCCAAATTGTTGAGCTCCTGCCGCTCCTGGAGGCCTTCCTCTGGGACTCCTCTTTGGGGCTCTACTTTCTGAATTATGTATCCACCTTTATTCCATTTCTGAACCACACAGCTTTTGTTACATGGAGAAGAAACTGGAAGTTTCTCTTGCCATTGTCACCATGATGAGAAAGAAATCCGTTTCTTTCACGAGTGAAAGAACATGTTCATTGTGGAGGTCTTCATGTCTTGATGAAGTCAACTAGGGTGTATATCATGTTTCTTTCTATTTTGCTGATATGAAGTAGTCTTAACGAAATGCCCATGCCACGTCAGGGGTGGCCAGGCGTGACTTGGGAGCTTTGGGTAATGTGCTCGGTGACATGCTGTCAATTACATTTCCGTATCAGCTCTAGTGCAAGAGGCATGACTCTTAGGTCTTCCATACTTGTTTTGGGGGTTTGTGGTGGTTGTTGTTCTTGTTTATTCATTCTCTGGGAGCATATTTTTTCCCTTTTCTCCTCTCATCACTTCAGACTGGGACAGGAAATTGGCCCTTGCAGCTAGATGTTGTCATGAGTGAGCACTTCTGAGGATGGGGAAGGTGGAGGCTGGTTATGTGTGGGTCATGGGACCACTCTGTCAGTAGCTAGAAAGAGAGGAAGTCTCATTGGACACCCCTGCATCCCTTCCTAGAATGAAGAGGAATGAGAGGAAGTCTCACCTGACACCCCTGCATCCCACCCAAGCCCTTCCTAGGCCTGGAGGGGCTTTCCTGATGGAGAGATGTCTGTGGTGGAGAGGGACCTGATATAAGCCTGTAAGAACTGTGGGTGACCAACATGCTTGTATGGGGCATTAAAAAAAAAAAAAGAAAAGAAAAGAAAGCAAAAAAAAAACCCAGTAAAAATAAATTAAAGAAGGGCTATATTAAGCCAGTGAAGTATGTGTTTAAATCTGATTTTAAGTGAGGCTTCTTTAAAAAACAGTTTTAAAACTTCATATGCAACAGTTTCTTAGAATTGGGTGAGACCTTCTAAATAAGAAAGAAAGCTATATCATAAGACGATTTAAGTCTGAGCAAATGTAGCAAGATTTGGCATGTTCTTCTGAAAAGGGGCCAAACCCTTTATAGTCACCAAGTAAATCAAGTCTTGTCTCCTCTTTGTCAGCTACTTGATATATCCATGGAAATCCATAGAGTGAGACCAGCAAGAACACAGCAAATGAGCTTCCTTCACAGGTGTTATTTTGAAGCATTTGAACACAGCAGTATTCCTCTCTTCAGTGTGCACAACATATAAATTTTGGAAAATTTGAGTATATTAGTACTTTCCCTGAGTTTGCCATCACTTCTGCTGGGCAGTGTATGCTGAAAACATAAGGACAGAGAAAGAGGCACTGCCTTTCCACCTTTTCCCATCACTAAGGACATGCACGACCAGTAGCCCCTTTAGAGAAGAGCAGAGCAGCCTTCGTAAGTCTGCAGGTGCTTGTCCGTATGAACTCTTGTTCTGTTCACTTTAAGGAAATGGTTTTAATTAAACAATTTTCACAGCTTTATTGCTATACTTGGCAAGCCTTGAGGAGTACAGGGCTGGTAGTGCAGATACTCAGAATTATCTCAAGAAAACAGACTAATGTCCTTCCCAAACAAAACAAAATGTCTTTTTATTATAGCCTTCCTCCCTCCCTCCTGCCTGCCTCTCCCTCTTCCTTCCTTCCTTCCTTCCTTTTCTCCTGTCTTTCTTTCTATTTTTAAAGTAGGCTTCATGCCCAGCATAGAGCCTAATGTGGGACTTGAACTCATGATCCTAAGGTCAGGACCTGAGCTGAGATCAAGAGTCAGACACTTAACTGACTGAGTTAACCAGTTGCCCCCCTCCAAACAAAACGTCTTTTTAAAATGAAGTTGAGTCAAAACAAAACTCACCCTGAAATAAACTGTGTAATGTCTGTTCTTACATGCTTTGCACTTTGTAGTCAAGAGTCTTAATGTTTACCTGGGAACTTGGTGCAGAAGCCCCCTCCTTTTTTTTTCAGTAACATCTAAAACATATTCTTTTTAATGCTCATTCATTTTGGAATTATAAATTATATATTACTGATTTTTTTAAACTTTAGAATTAAGTATCTATGAGATCTATTTCGTTTCCTAAATACTTCAGTTTCATAATTTAATACATGGTTGTTATGGGGGATTTGGCATATAGTAAAAAAGCACACAGAATAAAATGAAGCCATCTATTACTTTTTAGCTCAGAGATTACTATTAAAATTCGGACTGTGTGCTTCCACTGTTTCCTTTTTCTTTCTCTATAAGTACCCATACATTTTAAATTAAAATTGGGATCATACTATGTTTTTCCACTTAGCAATATCCTGAAATCATTGTACCACATGATTAAATATTTTTCTGCAACAAGATTTTCAGTGACCATGTCGTGTTTCGTTCTGTAAATACACTTTTGTATTGTTAGTTATTTTGTTATTGTTAAGATATTTAGCTGGCTTCCTTTTGTTGTTGTTGTTGCCACCACAATGTGATCATTTTTTATATTTTTGTTGTATACATTTATTTATAAGTGAAATTGGAACGTGGGTAGCTATTTCCCTTTTAGAGACTTGGGACTATATTAATTTTTTTTTAAACTTATACCTATGCATGGAAGCATTTTATTTTTTGCTGTCCCCTAACATGGTCTCTGGTGACCGTTTAGTTAATTGAGCTTGGTTAGCTTCCATCATTCCCTGAACAAAGCATTTTGCTAAATGATCCCAAATGTTAAATAAAACCAATTAACAAATAGATGCTCAGACATTAACAGATGTCTTCAGAGGGTCTGTATATAATTAAACTAAATAGATCTTACTGTTATAATGACAGTTGGGTAGAAACAAATGATTATCATCAAGGATGTTTCATTCTAAGACAACCCAGTAAACAGAGTCTGTGATAAATTATGAAAGTCACATAACAATCTAGTATCTTTTGTAATAAATGCGTGGTTATTAGATTTTGGATCTGGTACTAAATATGTGACACTTTGTGGTTGTTATAAAATTTGCACGCAGCGATTAAGGAAACATGGTCTTTCCCCCCAAATTCCTTTTTTTAATATATGTCTGTAATAAAGCATGAATATGTGAATTTTCTAGACTTACTTTTTCCAAATATTGAAGATATAATTATGACTGTGTTAAAATTACCTCAGATTAGAGGCCAAGAAAGAACTTATTTGCTATGTTCTCGTTGGAGTCACTTGATGGATTTTCATAGACAGAGGGGGTTGAGATAAAACCAGATGATTTTTTTCAGTGATAGTATCGGTCTATAATATGACATTAAGTTATTTTCACCCATTATATACGTCTTGAATGAAGACTGTCAGGCATTCTAAACACATAGAAATTTTTTAAAATATTTTCTTGGTAGTAATTAGGATAATTTTATGTGTGTGTGTGTATAATATGTTTTCAAAATCGTATTGTAGCCTCTGGGTAAAAAAGTTCTATGCATCTACTTTTTCCTCATAACTGCTATCAGGAGAAGAAATCACGGATCTGATTTGTTTCATTAAGACACATTTTGTTAAAAAAAAAAAAAAAAAAAAGACACATTTTGTTGCCCGGTGTCTTGGTGGGTAGAGTCCATTCAAGAAGATCTGGAGCTCACATGTGTTTGGTCCCTTCCAGAGGTCCTCCCTGAGGGTAACACAGACCAAGGCCCTCCCCTAAAGCCGGCCCCATCAGTTTCCTTCTCCTCTACCTCCTCCTCCTCCCTTCTTCTCCACTCCATCTTCTGTATCCTGTTCCAAAAAAGGGAGGACCAGTATATGCCAGACCAGTCAGAGCCATTTACGGAGTACATACTATATGCTCTGCCTTTCAGTCTGGCTACTTTTGCTGTAACTCCAGAAGAGGGAGGTTTTCTGATTTGGGTGGAATGGTACCTTAAGGAGCTTAGATTGAAAGGGGCCAGAGTTGAAGCCTGGGAGAAGGAGGAGCAATTATGATGTTCCAAAGTCTTGAACTTAACTTGGCTAAAGAATTCCTCAACCCTTTCGTTCAGCTTGAAGAAGACCCCATTGTAGAGGTCACATTGGCTTGTCTTGCTTTGGTGGCACGTCTTTCCCTCACTGGCCTTGTGTGACCACCTTAGCGTCCAAGCTGCGGAATTTCAGACTGGGCCAAGTATCATTTTAATATCATTATAATAGCACACTATGTTTTTTTTTTAAGATTTTATTTTATTTATTTAAGAGAGAGTGAGGCAGAGAGAGCAAGAGAGAGTGAGCATGAGTGGTGGTGGAGGAGGGGCAGAGGGAGAGGGAGAAACAGGCTCCCCGCTGAGCAGGGAACCAGACACCTGCCTTGATCCCAGGACCCTGGGATCATGACCTGAGCCGAAGGCAAATGCTCAACTGACTGAGCCATCCAGGTGCCCCTGGTACTATGATTCTCAATCATTACTTCCCAAACAATTATTTTTCTTAGAAAATGCACAAAAGCAATCAAACAAAGCAGGTGAAAACCAGTCATGTCCCAACACTGTAAGCAACATGTACGTTCTCCCAGTTTTTCTTCTCACAGCATTTTAAGTTCCTGCAGTTTCTAGACTCAGGTATGGAAGTGCTGGTCTCCCTTTTAGTGCAGGCCTCCTCCTGGCACAGGAAGGGAGTCTCCCAGATGTGCAGCAGCTGTGCTGGGAAAGCAGCTCTCCTGTCTTAGGTGTTCGTTGTGTAGGACGATGATGGTGTGTGGGGCAGTGAGGACAGTGCCTGTCTGTCCGTCTACACGGTGGTCATTGAAAACGTGGGCATTTTTAAGAAAAGCATATAAGTGGAATAAGAAAATACAATTACAGACTGGGCAGAAGCAGAAAGCTGCAGCAGAAGCTGAAGTATAAGTGCTCATTTTTGGCTGACTTGGACCTGAGGAAACCACATGAAATGTGAAAAAAATTCATTTAAGTTTCATATTCAAACCATGCCATTTCTTCTCTCCTATTTTCTTTAGTTTATTAAATTTAGCCACATTTCACTCCCTGAATTAGGTCAGATTTATTGTGTGGACTATAGGCTTAAACTCATTTTGTGAATTGTAAAGTTTGAATTGAGAAAGCAAATTCCCTAAATTTCCTGGACACTGTACTCATTTTTAAAAATTTATCATTTTATTTTATTTTATTTAGCTAAGGACCTTACAGCACCGTGACGCCCAAGGTAAAGGCTGAATTTCCCCTTAGGACAGCCTGCTCTTGAATCTCGAAGGCCTCCTGTCCAGTCTTTCTCCCTGTTGACTTCCCCTGACACCCCATAGTGCCAGCTGCAGCAACCACAAATCTTCGTCACTCCTCCTTCCTGGCTCCCACTGCTCCCAGAACACAGTGCCCACCAGCCACCATGGCTTACCAGGCTCCACGTGAGCCAGTACCCGTCAGCTCTCCAGCCCACCTTGTGCCTTGCTTTATGCATGTGGCTCATTCAGTCACTGATATTCTCTCACCTCCTGGAATGTATGAGTACATCCCTATCCTTTCTCCCCCAACTCTTTCCCTCTCATGTTTTTCTTTCTTGTCCTCATTCTTCAGGACTCACCCTGACTGCAGTTATGCTTTCCAAAAACCCCTCAGAAGGTGAGGGTATGTTCATTGTCAGAAGAGCTCAAATTATACTCTCCTAGTTAAATTATGTAGTTCTACAGGTAATTTTGTATTCAGCTCGGTTCCTGTTATCCATTGCTTCCCAACGAACCACCTTCAGGCTTACACAGTGGGTTAAAAAGAGCAGTTCCTTCTTCTCTCCCATGGTTCTGTTGGTTCCCTGGATTCTGCCTCATGGTTCTTGCATGGAGTCTGCCAAGCAGCTGCGGCCATTGGTCACTGGACTGTCTAAGGTAGCTTCCTTCCGTGTCTGGCACTTTATTCCTCCTGGGCCTGTCTCTGTCTCTTTCTCCCCATATCTCTTCTCATCTCTCCACATAGCTTGGCCTTTCCACAGACTTTCCACGAGACTGGTGGTCTAGAATGATCCTATACCATGGCTGACTTCTAGAAGTCTGGGAATGGAAGCTGCTAGGTCAGGACCAGCTCTGTGTGACTTCCTCCACAGGGGTTAGAGCTATCAGAGGCCCTACCCAGATTCAGTGGGGCAGAGAAACAGATGCCGTCTCTTGACATGGGAGTGACAGAATCACAGTGCAGAAGAGTGTGTGTGGTGGGAGATACTGTGTGGCCATCTTTGCAAACTACCTAACCTCCCCTGCTAGACTACGACCTTCATGAAGTCAGGGTTCACACTGACCACTGTATCAGCACATGGTAGGTGCTAAAAACCTATTTTCATGCAAATAAATGAATAATACCGGGAGAACGTCTTGGACAAATATCAGATCAGGCCAGAAAACAAATATAAGTGAGCTCGATCTCTTGCTTTTTCTCAGTTTAAACTCCCATTTCCTACCAGCTCTACCCTATATCTTCTAGAATTTGTTACCATCTGAGAGGCTTTTATCTCACACATTTGCCCCTCACACAGCACTCTGCAGAGCAAATCGCATGTCATGATTTCCCCTCCCATCTGCTTTCCCCAGTAAAGTTCCTCAAGAGCATATATTCTGTTGTTCAGGATATTTAGCCCAATATTAGACCACGGAGTGTGGTGCTTACCTCTGGGGCTGTCTACTAGTCAACCTCAAATGGAATTCCAGCTCTCTCCCTCTTAGCTGTGTGACCCTGGCAAGTGACCTAACTCCTCCAAGTCTCATTTATTTTTTTTCCTACCAGTGAAATGGGCATATTAATAGAAACAATTCCACATGGTTGTTATGAGTATTAAATGGCCCGATAAGACACCAGGCTTTTAGCATGTGTTGTTAGTTATTTCACTTCCAAAAACTCTTGGCTTTTATGCTGTGCTGATAAAGTCATCACTCAGCAGATAGTCGTTGAGTGAATAAACATTTTACGATTTTCAAATGCTCCCTTTCAAAGACATTCTACCTTATACTTGTTCAAGGTAAAATTACAGTGTAAGTTCCCAAAGACATAATCCTTTTACTAAAACTCTATTTGAAAAATCTGTCATCCTGGGCTTTTCCATTTCCTCTTTTTTTCTGTTTATAGGAAGGCAGTAGAACTATTTTTTTCTTCACTGTCACCTGTCAGAGTTGTTCTCTCTAGAGCTTAACCAGGTATGATATGTGCTTTGACCAAACCTTTGCACTTGGTGAGAAAAGTATGAGAAACTGAAAATCTTCATATTCCTGAGTTTTTGAGATTAGGAAAGTACATCAGAGCTCTGATTTCGATTGGCAAAGTTTAAGGGATTCTGGCTAGTGTAGCCAGACTTCGATTTCACAGGGTAATTATACAGTGACGTGTATTTATACCATCTACCTCAGGAGGTAAGAGAAAAACAAAGTTGCGGAGAACTTTTTGGAATTCTACAAATGGCCTTGTAGGCCAGGGGTCATTAATTAGGAAGGAAGATCCTTGTATCTGAGTTCATTTCGTTGCGAAAGTTCCCTTTCTCAGTTCTTAAAAACACATTAAGTAGTCCTCCTTTTCGGAATTCTGACTTGTGTCTAAAGTTGTAATGGACTTGATTTAATACGCTTTTCCCCGGCGAAAAGATACTTACAGATTTATGTTGGAAAGGAGACAGCCTGCTGCCTCCCTTCGTAAGCAGTAAAGCACGTTATATCCTTTTATCTTGGGTGTTCAGCCAGATAGTATTTCCTGCCTTACTGTCCATAAGTTTCCTGACTGTAATCAATCCATCCTCTCTCTATCATACTTGCTTGCTTGGTGCCTGAGCCATTGCCATCACCGAGCACCAAATCCTTAGCCTCTCTGCCTGGAGATCATAGCATTTGATCTAAAAGGAAAAAACGAACGAGACATGGGTTTTACCACATAGAAATCGATAGCGACAAACTTCAAGACCATTTCGTCTTGCCAGATGCCATCTTGATAGTGCTGCCGCTTTCCCGCGTTAGTAATGGCAGAACATCAGATTAAGCTTCCCTCACAGGAGAGCAGTATAAATTGAGAAGTTTATTTTTACTGCCTAAAAGCTACAAAGCCAGTTAGAAACACGGAAGCATTCAGCCATGATCAGATCAGAGTTCTGGAAATTCCTTCAGCTTACCTAGTAAGTTAATGTCCATTTGTGAAGTCTATGTGTTTAAAAACTAGATGCAAGAAGCTGGCAAGGATTTGAATTCATTTGTTAAACAAAGCCCTTATGCAAAGCTGTAATCTAAGGACTGTGTTATCAGGGCTCCTGGTTGCTGGGAGACAAACTGGTAATGCATATGGCCGTGTCCTGCTTCTTACTCAGACTATCGTTAGCTGTATAATAGTAGGTCATGTTTTCTCCAACTTGAGCATGTTCCAGAACCAGCTGGAGGGCTTGGTAAATACAGATTGCTGCATGTCCTTCCAGGGCCTTTTTTTTAGTGGTCACTGCTAAGAAGAAAATAAAACAAGATGAGGTGATAGTAGATAGTAGGTTGGTCAGGGTCTTAGAGACCAACCAGGGCAGGATTAACGTGCTGAGCTTTCCTCTGGGGGAAGTGCCTTGGAGAGGAAATGGCAAAGGACAGGGAGAGGCTGGGGAGCCGTTGGCCTGGATCCAGGTATGACCCTGCATGAGCAAGAGAGGCAAGGAAGGTTGGGTGGGGACATGTCCTGTGCTGATGTGCAGAATAAGGAAGGCTTGTAGGGCTGTCAGGTAGTTCTGGAAACAGATGGTGATAGAGAAGACTCAGGTCTCCAGGGAATGGATCTGCCTTAGTGTCGCTCTACACCTAGTCACTGGCTAGGAGCAGACCCTGAGTGTTGTAGTCTTGGCTCTGGTGCAGCCAGTCAGGCGCCCTCTATTATTTGTAGGTCTCAGCAGCAAGAAAGAAGTTACTTTAGATGGAATGACCATGGGTTGGGGCGGGGGGCCTTTTGGGGAAGGTGACCTTTAAGCTGAGACCCGAATGATTTAAAGGAATTCACCTGTGGCAATCTGGGGCTAAGTGGAAAGAGCCTGGAAAGTAAAGTGAGAAAGGTAAGGGCAGGAAACGACTGTTTGATGAGCAGAGCAGTGAGGAGAACTGAGTGGGAGGAGAAAGGTAGCCTGGGGCTGGCGGGGAAGGACCTAAAGGCCAAACTGGGATGTTTGAATATGATTCTGATGAAATGGGAAGCCTCTGGATGACTTTAAGCACCAGGATGATGAAATTGGAGATAAATCTGGGAGTAGGTATTGTGGAAAAGGGAGGAAAGTGAAGAGAGAGACGGGTTAGGACGCTAGTTAGTACTACTCTAGGCAACAAAAAACTGTCTGCTTTTGAATTACCTCCTTTTTCTCCAAGCCTTGGGGATCCTGAAAATATGCTGTGTAGTCTGCTTATATTTAGGGAATTAACTACAGGTGCCCTGCTTTCTCCACTCCCTGCTCCAATCCCATAACGTAGATCAGGCAGTCATTTTGCAAAGTCATCTTCCGAGTTATCCTGGTGGCTCTCACTCGTCGTACAACCCGTTTGCCTCCTCTGCATCCCCTTGGCTTTGAACACTGTGCTGTGTATGCGGCCTCCTGTTCTGAGGCAGCTTTCACAGACCTCAACCGTCACATCCAAACCAGCTGACATATAATGATCCCCCAGTCTCATTTCTCGTTCTGCCTCTTGGGTAAGAAGTTACACTCCCAAGGGCAGAACTGAGGCAGAACACTGGGTAATACGTGGAGGCAACTTTTAGAGAAAAATGGACAGGGGAATTTGGCTAAATTTAATTAAATAAAATAAATTGAATTTAACTGTCCTGTAGTGACAGTTCCTGTGCCATCCTCCAACCGAGAGGCCCAGTGTGTAAGAAAGGTGGAAATACAAGCTTGGACCGGGAGCCGGAAGCGCACATGGTCCAGACTCATGCTTCGCCTGGAGCATTTTGGTCTGCCTGGGGCTGGAGAGGTCTTTGATGCTGTTTGGATTGCTTGGTGGTTGGGTTTTCTTGAGCCTTTTGATTGTACTTGCAGCAGCCACAGTGAATGCAGAGTAAGTCCTAGCCCTGATGGTTGAGATTTGGAAAAAGGCCCTTTGGAATTGGGGATGTCCCCATTTCAGAGAGATGCCAGCTAGAAAAGTGCCACTCCCACAGGTGTAAAATTTCACTCCCGTGACAACTTCTCCCCTTCGTCCCGCTATGGATTTCTCCATTCTGTTGGCAGGTAAGGAGCTCGTGCTGGCCGGGAGAAGTCAGTGTGCACACTTAAAGCTAAGGCCTGATTGCCCTGTCAGTCAGAGCGCTGAGGAACTGGGAACTTCTGAGATTGATGCTTGACAGAATAATTAGAAAAGTGTCACTTTGAGTAACCATTCGAACAGACTCTAAAGGAATGGGCCTAGGCCGGGTCTCTGCTGTCCAAATCGGAGGTTAAATGTTCAGGAAGACAAAACATAGTGTGTCATGGGAGAAAATTGCCTCAAATGCGCAGGAACGGATGGCCCTCCAACTCCTACTAAACAATGACACCCCATTGTTTGGGCATTTGCAGATGGGTTTTCCTGGCTATTTTAATACCTCCCTGAGATTATTTCACGGTGTCAGGTGTTCGCCTTGGAGTGATGTGTGCAAACAGCTGGCGAGGCAGCTTTCTCCTTGCCCTTTCCATAGGGATGACACTTTCTTTCTCTTCATTTCAAGATGGCCCCTGCTCCTTGCCTAACCTCAGGGGCCCAGAGCCAGGGTCTTTTCCAAACAGTCCCCATCAGCTGAATCAAGTCAGTATTTCTGGACCAATAATATTTCAAGTGTAGTGGGATGCTGACATGAGCTTATCAAGAAATGATAGGAAAAAAAGTGGCCTATAGGTAAATTAATTGCTTCAAGAAAAGATTAGAAAAAAAATCATGTATGTGTTCTCTTTATTTTATAGGAAAATACAAGTTAGGAAATTAAGCTTTTATAACAAAATATATGGAGATGAGAATTTCTCCTGGGCACTTGGGTGGCTCAGTGGGTTAAGCATCTGCCTTCGGCTCAGGTCATGATCCCAGGTCCCTGGGATCGAGTCCCATATAAGGCTCCCTGCTCAGTGGGGAGTCTGTTTTTCCCTCTGCCTCTGCTGCTCCCCCTGCTTGTGTTCTCACACTCTCTTTCCCTCTTTCTGGTAAATAAATAAATAAAATCTTAAAAAAAAAAAAAAAAAGAGAGCGTGAGAGAATTTCTCCTATTTTTACATCCTTTGTCTTATGTGGTTTTCTAAAATAATAATAATAATAATACATAAGTTTTGGAGGGAAAGTAATTCTCTCTGTGTGCCCATCTGTATACATACATAGATATTTTTAATACTTCCGGATACCAGAGTTTCTTGGGACACATCTGAGAAATGCTGACTTTGGCCATCATGTCACTGTCTTCCTTTAATAAGCATAGCAGTAGTGGTGGCCGCAATGAGGAGTTAACATTGATGGAATGCTGTGTGTGTGAAGCCATGTACAGAATACTTTCTATGAGTTAAAGTATCTCTATTTTAAAAATCAGGAAGTTGAGATGCCTGGGTCTTTGTTGTTTGAGTGTCTGCCTTCAGCTCGGGTCAGGATCCCAGCATCCTGGGATTGAGCCCCACATCAGGCTCCCAGCTCAGCAGTGACCCTGCCTTTCCCTCTCCCTCTTCCCCTGCTTATGCTCACACTGTCTCTGACAAATAAATAAATAAAATCTTTAAAAACAAACAAACAAACAAATTTTTCAGTGCCGCTCAGCCACTTTGTTAAGTAGACGGTTTTAGAGAGGGATTGTGATTTCATCATCCCCCACCTCTGTTTAATTAAAACAATAAAAGGTCAGAGACCACAGCAGCATACCTTCGAGCTCACCTCTTAGGACTCGCCTTTTGTGCATCTTATCTCAGTTCTTGATCATGAACTTGAGCTGAGCCCCATTTGCTGCAAACTACATTCAAAACTCCTGAGTCAGAGATTCAAAAGCATGTGTCATTTGGCCCCAGAAAACCTTGTGTTCTCCTGCTGCTGGCACCGGTGTTACCATCTGTACCGAGTACCCTTGTCCCAGAAGGTGCTCCCTCTCCTTTCTGACTTTGTGGACCTGTTTGGAAATCTTCCCAGATGGTGTGAACCGGGGGGGTATCCACCAAATCAGTGCTTTCCAACTGGAGATCATGTTGGCTCCCAGGGGATGTTTGGCAACATCTGGACACATCATGGTTGATTATCAAGTCGGTGTGCTGCTGGCATTTAGTGGGTAGGGGCCAGGGATGCTGCTGACCATCTTTCAGTGCACAGGAGAGGCCCCCATAAGGGTTTTCTGGCCCCAAAATGATAACTGTGCCAAGACTGAGAAATGTTCTACTGGAAGGTCTTTTTTCTTTTTTTTTTTTTTTTTAATCTGACTTCTCCATGTCTGAGACATAGTATATGATGAAAACCATATTGAAATGAATACACAAACCCCTTCCTCCTCAGAATGCCACCTTTCTTTGTGCTGCTTCTGTTATAGTTATGTGGGAACATAATTGCATTTCATGTTTTTACTGGCCAGAATACCAGAGTCACTTCAATATATAATCTCCACTTCAGATTTCAAACAGATTTATGGAGTTGGCAAAAGGAAATGAGAAATGAGCCTGCTTCCGGTACCTTGATGGTATTCAGAAACCCTGGGTCTTGGTTTGTGTCAGACTTATGTATAGCACGGGCAGTTTGTTAATGATTGCATTTAGTTGTCTTCCTCTTGGTACTTAGAAGAGAAACGTAAAAATGAGTTTTCATACATTGGGGAGGGTATGTGCTTTGGTGAGTGCTGTGAAGTGTGTAAACCTGGTGATTCACAGACCTGTACCCCTGGGGATAAAAATATATGTTTATAAAAAATAAAAAATTTTAAAAAATGAGTTTTCATAAAAGCTCATTGAAACAGGGAGGTCCCTGTGTCATTGAATATTCAAGCATGCACGCTTTCAGCAGGGAAGGTAAGACTCATGACTGTCCTGGGTTGGAGAACGTCCTGGGGACATGGGCAGGATGAATCGGAGTCCAGGTTCCTAGCTCTCCCCTCCCAGTCTCACCCATGCATCTGAATGAGGAAGAGCCCCAGAGTGTGCTCACCGAAATGTTCACATTGGCTGTATTCGCTCAGATTGGTGGGACACTGGGGGTGAGTTTTACTTTCTTCTTTCCTGTATTGTTTGCATTTTCCTTTCCTTTTTCAGACTCACTTAAGCTAGAGAGCCAGAATGAGAAGCTAGATTTTCTAACTCCTTCTCCGGGCCTCGTAAGAGCCAGTGGGTAAAATCAATCAATCAATCAATCAATCATTTTTACAAACAAAATCCTGTACCACTGATTCAAATGTGGAGTACATTGTAATTATAATAAACTGAAGCACTCCAGTATTTCAACCTTCATTTCCTCAACTGTAAAATGGGAGTATTAATGACCCCACCAGGGTGATGATTATTACCAATGTGATTAAGAGGGCTGTGGTGGTATTACACTTCTTTCTCTTTCCAGTGAATTAGAACCTTAGAAGAGTCACTTCCCGTCTCTGAAGTCAGTGGCTTCTCTGGGAAATGGAGTTCTTTAAACCCTAGCAAAGTTGATATAAAGATTGGTTAAAATAAACAATTAGAGCACATGATAAAGAGCCTGGTATTCAATGCATAATAGATACTGCTACTAATTTCTGATACCAGCATGAATTATTATTGTCACTCCTGTTGTTACTCTCATCCAATTATTGTGTGAACCAAATAATACATTTTAAATAGAAGTTCTTCAGATTTAGATATTATGACCACTGTCATTGTTTTTAGCTATACTTATAACACTGGAAATTATAAGACCTCAATTAGGAATGATTTAACCCAAGATGTTAATTGATACATTAATTGATACTGGGATATCCAGTATAAAATCTGTATTTCTTTTCTAGTAACACAATCTCAACAGAATTCCAGTTCTGTGATATTTCTCAACATCCCTTTCAGCTAGTTGGGGGTTATGTGACTGCTTTCTGGTCTTCAAAGGGGTGCCCCAAACTAAGTCGGGGACTTCTGGCTGGGCTGGTTTTAAAAACTTGAAGCAGCTGGGGAGATAGCCTTTTCCTCTTTCCCTGTTCTTTCCTGCTGCCTTTGTAATGGCAGGAGCTTCACCACCTCTGGGACTGAGAGGTATCCTCAGTTGGTAGCCTTGCATGGTGGAGGAAAAAGGGCAAATAGTCTGAGTCCTTAACTGATACTGACATATAGTCCTGTCCGATGTCCCACTGATCTTCTTTTATGCAAGAGAATAAACACTTGCATGTTCATGTCCCTCTATTTCTTAGCTCTTGACTAATCCAATCTTACCACTTAGGGCTTTGGCATATTTCTTCTCATTTACCATGGAGTATTTTCAATACTTTTGTCCTTTATGGTAAAATTATCTTCTAACATAACAGATAAATAAGTTGACTCAAATTTAAACTGGGCCATTGAGCAAATCAACAAACAAAAGCCTTCACAGTAAGGGCCAAGACAAGTGTATGCTATTCCTCGACATGCATTTTAGGCCCATTTCAAAAATGAAATTGGTTTAAAGAAAGGACTGATTGGCATGTGACGCCTGTCTGCTGCCTGCATTCCATCGGCATAGGGCTCCCAGTCCAGTTGCTTGTCTTGTGGTTGATGTTACCTGAGTGCCAATACAAGTATGTGGTGTGTCCTCTGCTGTTCAATATGGGATTTTTCTAAAGGTGACACCAGAATTACTTTAAAGCCATTGTGATGTTTTCATTCAAACAGATGGTTGTATAGTGAATCGGGCGAGTTTTTCATATGTATTAACTAAAGAGAGGCCATAGTGAATATGTTTTCAAAGATTGCTTAGTGCTTTTCTCCTCTACTTAAATGGACTCCGTTAAGCAGACAATGTAAGCTTAAGTACAAGAAACAGAGAAAAAGGTAAAAATGTGCTAATATTAACATCCTCCCTCCCAAAAAAACACACATACACAAAACAGCTGCCCTTTGAATGGTTCACTGACCACCAAGATCAGGTGCAGGCTGTATTAAGGGTTTTGGGATAATTGACCTTCCATGTGAATAAATTAGAATAGATTTGATTTGATTCACCACATAACAATTCAAATCATAAAAAAAAAAAGCCTCTTTTTCTTTCTAGGCTATTTTGTGTTGGGTCTCAAAGGTGATTAACCATGTGTTTTTCATGTTGGATGGCTTTCTATATACAAATTAGCAGACTAGGAAGGAGAAAGTAATATTTCCATATGCAATTTATTTTTTCAATTAAATGACTTGAAGGACTATATGACAGACTGAGTAGCTTAAAGACATTCTAGAAAGGCAGTGTGTTCTGAATGCTTTAATATGCATTGACCTTTTCCTTCCAGCCCTCAGTAGGGTTGTTCCTATAATTCTGGTGCCTGGGCACCAAAATTGGTAGGATGTGACATTCTCAGGATGCTTTCTGCACTTCTGACCTTTGTTCAACCAAGGACACATGTGCATGCGTACAGTGTGCCGCTATGAAGATATGCTATGTAAGCAACAAACGCAGAGCTACTACTTTAAGTGGAGCCATGAAATTTCAAATCTGGAAGGGACTTTAGATGCCCAGTGAGTCTGCTGCCTTTACAGGTGAGGAGTCACGGCCTGTCAGAGTCTGATCGTAGTCTGTGCTCAGATCGGAAACTGTGCTGCTGGTGTTACATAACACATAGACCTGTTCTTATACATGGAGGTCCTAGCCTGTCTCTGCACTTACTGATGAAATTTTTTATTAATGTTAGATAAACAGGAGGAGAATGATAATTCCTAATATGTAGGGTTGTTTTGATTGAAATGAAATGAATGTCTGTAAACCACTGTTTCAGTTATTATTGCTGTATAAAAACCATCCTAATACTTTGTTTAAAACAATAGCTATTTTGGACATCTGGGTGGCTCAGTTGGTTAAGCGGTAACCTTTGGCTCAGTTCATAATCCTGGAGTCCCAGGATCGAGTCCCGCATCCGGCTCCCTGCTCATTGGGTAGCCTGCTTCTCCCTCTCTTCCCTGCTCCTGCCCTCTCTCACTTTCTTTGTCTCTCTTGCCAACAAAACAAAACAAAACAAAACCCCTATGTTTATCCTCTCATAATTCAGCAGTTTGAGCTGCAGGCAGGTGACCCTTTCTTCTGCTCTTCTTGGTATTCACTCTGTGACTGCATTCAGCTGGCAGGTTGACTGGTGTCTCGGTTCAGCTGTGATTGCTGGGGCCACTGGGCTCTTGCTCCTACCACGTTGTTTGAGGACCTCCCCCCTCTTCACGTGGTCTCTTCGTGGTCCCTTCTCATAGCCTTTCCAACACTCTCTTCTGTTATAGCCCTAGTTCCAAGAATTGCTTTCATTGTTTTGTTGTTACTGTTTTAAGTAGGCATCGATAGAAAATATTTCACAAAGAAGTTATAAAAGATAAAATAATTTTATTTCTAAATATCTTAGTTTAAATCAAAGCCATCACTATCGACAGCTTCTGGGTTATCTGCTGTAAAACTACAGCTGGAAACAATTTTTTTTTTTTTTTCCTTCAGTAGGGCCTAGAAGATATGCCCTAGTTCAGCAATTCCCCAGGAAATTCCCCATTCCTCTCATTCAGGCAGCCTGGGTTGGGGCCAGACATTGTACATTTCTAATCACCATGACATTGGGAATTATAAAATTGAAATTATTTAAATGAAAAGGTTATTTCTGTATATTCTCGCCACTAAAAGTACTTTACAGTTCCCACATATATCACTTTAGAACATCACATTTTTGGGAATAGCAAGAAATTTCATATGTATAGAATTTTCTAGTAACACAATCTCAACAGAATTCCAGTTCTGTGATATTTCTCAACATCCCTTTCAGCTACGTGGGGTCATGTGACTGCTTTCTGGCCAGCAAGGGGGTACCCCAAACTAAGACAGGGACTTTTGGTTGGGCTGGTTTAAAAAACTTGAAGTAGCTGGGGAGAGAACATTTTTTTCTTTCCCTGTTCTTTCCTGCTGCCTTTGTAATGGCAGGAGCGTCACCACCACTTTTCTTCCACTGTGAGTCCTCACCTGTATTTAGGTGATTTTCATGTTACTGATCTAGAGAGCTACACTTTTGAGAAGTCAGGCTAGCTGGACTCCACAACTCAAAGGTCTTAACCAGTAGAGCATCCAAAACTAGATGTCATTAGGAGGCAATATTCTATCAAGAGCGAGTCGCCGGATGGTTTTTTGGAGGTTATTCGGGGAATGCTGGATGTGGTGAGCCTTCCCTGTCCATGCAAAGGCTCTTTGTCTCTCTAATTCTAGAAGTTAGATATTCACAATTTTAAATTTTGAAACAATACATAAAGGTATAAAGAAGTAAGAAAAAATCACCTGTAGCCATTCATGTCAGCATTAATATTTGAGTATGTATCATCCCTGACTTTTCATTTTAATATATTCTCCCCAAACACTTTCTCCTCTCCGGCAAATATGTGCCTTTGCTTTTAAATATTCACAACTGAAAGTCTTCAAGCAAGTTTTAGGTTTAGCTGTTTTGCTTGAGAGAGAAAGATACCGTGATCTATTTTTGCTAATATGTTTTTAAACGTTGCATTATTTATAGTCTCTCCTTAGAAGCTTGAAATTAAATTTTCTTTCCTTACTGATTTTGATTCTTTCCTGTCTGGCCTTCATTGATTTCACCTCCCTGTGCTTCTAATGAAGCCTGAAATTACCATACTCTTCTTTGAGTTGAGTATGTTTTTCTTGTGCCCTCACATACCAGGGGCACTACAGCAACCCTGTCCCTATCATCAGCTACATCTCCTCCTACAATCCATATGCAATCCAGTGTTCCAGAAAAAAACCTTTGAATGAGGGTTTATGCTGGGACTGAGTAGGCAAACACCTTGTTCAGTAACATTTGAGGTACACTGATTTCCTCTATTGGGGAGCCTATTTTCCTGTGGCTTCTCTGTTAACCCTTCTTTAAGATCTGTCTGTATTGGGGCGCCTGGGTGGCTCAGTGGGTTAAGCCTCTGCCTTCAGCTCAGGCCATGATCCCAGAGTCTTGGGATCGAGCCCCGGCTCTCTGCTCGGCGGAGAGTCTGCTTCCCCCCACCCCTTCTCTGTCTGCCTCTCTGCCTAGTTGTGATCCCTGTCTGTCAAATAAATAAATAAAATTAAAAAAAAAAAAATCTGTCTGTATTTTGACACTTGCATATAATGGACCCTGCATTTTTGACCCAGTGAGTTGTTCGTTGATTGGTAACAGAGCATGAGTTTTATGCTTAGATATCGCAAAGAAGTGACACTGGCCAGATGGATACCAGAAAGTCCCCATATTTACCACACTTTTGTTTGCATCTCACTGACCAGAAAGCAGTCACATGGATCCAAGTCAAAAAACATCATAGAATTGACATCCTGTTGAGATTCTGCCATTACAGAAGAAACAGGGTATTACTACTTGGTATTCTAGTAGCTCTGCCATATACCAGTGGGTGTCTTGGCAGTAAATCATCCCTGATTGAAGACTTATTACTTTCAGTAATAGAAGCATAGCTAAAACTAATAACAGTGGTAATAGCCCCTTAAATTTGAAAAGCCCGGGACAAAACAGTGTTGAGTACCACATATATGCCCAGGGCAGAGGGAGAGATGTATGGGGAGGTCCTAGAATGTTGTGATGTTCCAGTGGGATGGGAACACAAGGTAGTGAAATAAAAATGGACAGATCTACCCTTTCAGGTACCCATATTTGAAAACTTTAGTCCTCATCTTCTGCACTTTTTCTGCCACATTCCCTAACAGGATATCTACCCCATCTGTGTTTTTCTTCCCCCTGTACCTGGAACATATTCTAGTGTATTTTGATTGTCATTATCCTAACATTGAGAATCATAACATTGAAATTGTTCAAGTTGGAAAATTAATTTCTTTATAATCTCCCCACCAAAGTATTTTACATTTTTAATATACATCACCTTAGCGCAATCCATTTTTAGGAGCAGGAGGAAATGAAAAATGTTCTCTTTTCCTCCAATCTGATTCTGGAAAGTAAGTTCCCTTTTTAGTCAGTGGATTTAAACTAGGTTGATTAGGCAGACATGCAAGATGCTTATAATGATTTATGTCCCAAATCCTAAGTGCATATCAAGAACAAAATAGTGCTTGACTGCCAGGAGAATGGACCAAATGACTTCTGCTTACTCCAAACGTGAGCCAGAGATTTCTATGGTGTCCTTTTTCTCTTAAATCCACAAAACTCAGCTTCAAGTTATCTGCTCTATGTGCCAGGTACCATTCCAAGTGCTAAAGATATGTAAGTGAGTAAGATATTATCTCCTTACTTCACGAGCTCATAATTTGGTATGTTTCTTTTTCTATTTTTATTCAGTTCTAAGCCAAATTCTTTTAAAATCTTGCAAATGAAAATAAAAATTTGCATCTGCTTAAGTCCAAGTTTTTTGTTTAAGTGTTATATTTTCAATTCTAAGGCTGTTGTCAGTCATCCCTGTAAAATCTGATTTTTTAAAATAAGTTTTGTGTAAGAACAATAGGCAGTAATAGACATGCTTACCATATTTGAACCTAAAAGTGTAACCATGACAACCTTGGAAGTTTGCCCAAGTACATTTCAGCATCCTGGGTGTGTCCAGATCTATTTCTACCATTTGCAGTTAGAATTGTGTTTGAACTGGATACTACCATTTGTAACTGATATACATGTAACCAGTGAACACATACATTTTGCAGAAGCACAGCCTTTTGATGAGGCTAGTGGTTGATAGGAATCCTTTATCAAAGAATATCAGGAGTTTGCCACTACTGAGGATAACAATGTTGAAAGGCTTTTCTTTTCCCCCGGCTTTCTAATTTTTAGCCAGGTGACCAGAAAGATGCGGAGGGAAGCATTGTCACACTCAACACTTTCTTCGCATCATTTCTTTGAAGAAGAAAATGCTCACATGATTCAAGCATTGTAACATTTGAAATCCGGTGTTGCAGTCCTTGCTGATAAGCTGAGAAGTAACTAAAGAACATAGTGAGGATGAAGGACAATGCAGAAGAAATATTTGATGGATTTCTAGGCTGTCATCAGTTTAAGGAACTTAAAGGAAAGGGAATAAGAAGGGCTACTGTAGACCTTGATCTCTGCTTCCCTTTGAAAAGGAAGTAATACCAGACGCTTCCTTTCAAACACGTAAGATTACACAGTTGTAAGCTGCTACTGTTTTGGCTAGGGGACTCTTACACATATCCATGAGATCTGCAAAATTAAAATGGTGTTCATGACAGATAAACAAAGCTACTAATTGAACTCTAATTAAAAAATGCAGACCAGAATAGAATTTCAGCTACTGAAGGACAATTAGATGAATTTATTAGATGTTATGTCTAATACACAGGAGTCTTGGGTGGGATGTAGTAGTCCGTACTTGATAGACACTCAATACATATTTGAAAGCAGGATGGGAAGAGATGAAAAGAGGGAGGGGGAATTTAGTAAACTTGGTAAGGGACTTGTGATAATTAATTTAGATGACTAATTGAACATTACCTCTTTTCTACATTAAGAAAGGATTTCATGAATAGAAGAAAAAGTATTTTTTATCTGTTAAGAGAACTAATTCTTGGCAACCCGTTAATCAACACAGAAGCACTTATTTACATAAAATCAATGCTCTAATTACAGATCAGTCTCATCTTTGTGAAAGTAGGCCAAAAGATTTAGAAAATATTCAGACAGTTCTAATTCATGGCCATACTTGAAGTGTGTTTGAAGCTTACAACATTTAAAAATATTATGTTAAGAAATATAAAAAATAAAAATATTATGATAACTTGTGGTGTTTATCAATGTATACTTTGTTCACTGCCTAAGTTCACAGGAAGATATGGAGATCTCCTAATAGGCAACATAAAGTAGGGAAATGAACTACAGAGGTTCTTGAACTTGGTTATATCAGAAGCACCTGGGGAAGTTTTTGGTTTTTATGGAAGACGGGGGTCTCTAGAGATTCTTTTTTTATTCCTGTGGAGTAAGATGGAGCAAAGTATCTTTGCAAAGTTCCAAGATAATTCTAATGAGTTGATAATAACGGGGCTAGACTAAGAGTCGATTAATCTGGCTTCTAAACCAGACAACTGACTTTTCCCCCCCATGACCTTGAACAACTCATTTAGTTACCCTCCTCTTTATCCCTCGGATTCCTCACCCTTTTAGTAACAGAGCTGGAGTATAACAGTAATGTTAAGTATTCAGAAGTTTTATGAGCAGATTGTTAAACTGCTGTTAACCTGAAATTGGCCATGGAGATTTTATTTATACCATGGAAATTGGTAAACCACTCTAAGTCAGGGCTTACCACAGCCACCCTTACAGAGAACCAATTTACCACCAGCACACCACAAACTACTCTAGCTTTAAAGTCTTTTGAGACTTTAAGTCTCTATGAATCTATGATCTGTTACTTTAAAAGTAATCTTATATCATAGACATTCTGGGAGATTTAACCATCATTTACAGTAATTCCATGATATAATTGTTCCCAGAAATGAAAAGTATAAGGAAAAGAAGGAAAATTTGTATCTATTAGAGTAGACATTATAAGAGAGTATCTTTGTGTTGATTATGTCAAGAACCTCCAGAATTCAAGGATGCCAGAAAGGGAATGCCCACTAGGGAAGCATAGTAAGAAGGTGCTGATACCTAGCTTAACGTTTTTGAAGTTACTCCCTTATAGATTATTTTGAATCTGCTGGATTTTTGTTTTATCATTCCTTTCTAAGAGTGGATGTTAGAAATATTTTCATCTTGGCAACTTAAAGACTTGCTTACCAAAAGATTTAGTATTTCTCTTAGTTTATCAAATAGAAATTTTGACCTTGTAAGTATTGACTCATTTATTTAATTCACTTATTAAAATATTTGAGCACTTGTCACTGAGGAGGCGACATTTGAGTTGTGTTTCAACAAATGAGTAAGGCTTGGATAAAAGAGGTGTAGGGAATGTATTAAAGCGGCAGAAACCACAGATTGCAAAGCATTCAATCACGAAAGGTGTTGGAAGAAACATACGTGAGCTCCATCAAGGCTGCTGGCACACTGAGACAGGGAGTAGAATTGTTCAGTAATAGAATGTGAGAAATTTCTCTCTGCTGCCATTTGCTTACCTATAAACTGAGAGTAAATCGAAGGCCTTCTTCGTAGAACTGTTTCGGGGAAATAGGCGATAAAGGAAGTTCCTAGGACAGTGCCTAGCATACAGTTAGCACTCAGTAAAAACCAGCTGCTGAAGCTACTGTGAGGCCAAATGGGTATATTAGGGCCAGTCTGCCCTTGGCCTTGTATCATGCTGGTCGGCAGGCGAAGTCCTAAAAGTAATGGAGACTGCAAATAGTTTGTTCAGTTCAGTTGTGGACTTGTGTGATGGGGGCTAGTTAGAGATTGGGAGGAAGCTAAAGAAGGGGCTGGATACAGTAACTAGCCTTTCTGGGTGGGTGAAGGAGTTAGGGAATGACTGTGTTATTTTTCAGAACAGGATTTCCAAAATTGTGGGTAGGGACGTGTGGTGATTCTTGAGAAAATCGAGGTGGTTAACTAACTGTTAAAGCACGAGGAGTCCTGGATAGAGAGACGGTTAGATGACAGGTGATAAAGGAAAAGGACCAAATGCCGCTGGTGGTCTCTGCACAATCATGAAGTGTGTGTTCTCTGTGCGACTTTTTTGACTTCTCTGAATGCTTAAATATGTTCACAGTACTATATTGGAACAAATGAAAATTTTATTTACTCTTTATTTCCCTTTCAGTTATTGGACATTTCAAGAAAATCTCCTGACTAAACATGGCTCAACATTTTGCTTTGACTTGGAGCCAGTGGCAGGATGTCTCTAGCTAGACTTTAATAAAAAATACTCTAATTTTTCTGTTTCTTTTATTATTTTAATTCATAGTAATTCATACAACTTTTTTAGTGTTGATAGTGATACCATTCCCCTTTCAAGCAATGTATTTAGGTTTTAAAGTATTCACCAAATAGTAGACAAATGGTGCACGTTGTTTGGAAAAACAAAAAATTGAAGGGGTAGTATGCACAGAGCTACTGTAGGAAAAGGCTGGTTACTGAAGAATTTTAAGTGTCCTAACTAATTTTCCAGAAACTCTGTTATTCATCTTCTGCTCTTTGTATGACAGAATGAACATAGTTTGGGGCTCCTGTGGCCGCAAGTGATGGCTGCCTCTCCCCAGTTTCAGATTTTCTTCAAAAGTCCATAAAAGCTAACTTAAAAGATAGAGTTTTTGCTTGTCTAGTGCTTAAGATAGGGCACTCTTTACTTGCTTTTGGAAAACACTGACTTATTTCTTGGGGGAGAAAAGCATATATATATACCTGTATATGTATATGTTTATATTTACTAATGTATATTTTTTCCTAAAATAAGAAATAGCCACATAAATAGAGAGATTTGCCAAGCTGGGTCTAGCTGTGGATTAGATTTTAATCTGTTTGTCACAGTCACTTTTTCTTCATTGAATTTTCTTTTCTTAATAAAATTCGGAAAATATCGTAAAGTACATCACTTCTACAAAGTAAATATACAATAATGTGTTTCTGTAAAAACAAAAAGCAGAAAATATTCACCAAGTTAGGCAGTGTTCTTATATTACTTCCATCTGTCTATTGGAGGATTTTATGTTCACTACTATCTCAATGGAATTTGAGATTTTCTTCACTATTAGAATCAACAGGAACAAATACAGGCAATCAGAAAGACGAGCTTACACACTGAAAGAGGAAACTTTTTTTACACATATGCAGGAATGTGGTATTTTCATGTGCTATTTAAACAATTTAAAAGTAGATTGTTTCCCAGAACCAATTATAGGCAGAATTTAGGTGTATGTTTTTTCAGTACACGCACTGATGTGTTTACCTGCACATCCAGTGTGTGACCCTCTTAATTTTTCTTTAAATGAATGGTCCATCCTCTGTGTACTCTTCTGTGACTTACATTTTCACCTAATAATAGATCTTAGAGATACTTTTATGTTAACATACGTGAAATGACTTCATTCTTTTTCAAGACTGCATTTTTTTATTTCATAAAGTGAATATTTGATCATTTATTACAAAGCCCTATCTTGATAGATTTTAGTTTTTCATAGTTTCTTTAACCAGCGAATATCACTAACTTTATGTGTCTTTATGAAATTATATATTTCTGATAAGTTAGAAATAAAATTGCTAAAAGAATGTATGAATATTTTAATTTCAGCTCCTTTTCTTATATATAATATTTTTTAATTTTTTATTAACATATAATGTATTATTAGCTCCAGGGGTACAGGTCTGTGAATCACTAGGTTTACACACTTCACAGCACTCACCATAGCACATACCCTCCCCAATGTCCATAACCCAACCTTAGCTCCTTTTTTTTTTTAAGATTTTATTTATTTGATAGAGAGAAATCACAAGTAGACGGAGAGGCAGACAGAGAGAGAGAGGGGAAGCAGGCTCCCCGCTGAGCAGAGAGCCCGATGCGGGACTCGACCCCAGGACCCCGAGATCATGACCCGAGCCGAAGGCAGCGGCTTAACCCACTGAGCCACCCAGGCGCCCCCCTCAGCTCCTTTTTAACACAAACTGTCTCAAGTTTTTTTGAACTTTATTCTGTATTAAATCTTTTCAGTGTTCCAAGATTCATTATTTATGCCCCACACCCAGTACTCCATGTAATACCTCCTTAATACCTGCCACCAGGCTCACGTAACCCCTCACCCCCCTCCCCTCCAAAACCCTCAGTTTGTTTCTCAGAGTCCACAGTCGCTCATGGTTTGTCTCCCCCTCCGATTTCCCCAACTCACTTCACCTCTCCATCTCCCAGTGTCCTCCATGTTATTTCTTATGTTTATTGATTTTTTATAGCTAACTCTATCTGTCCCGGTGCCTGCCATGTGATAATTGCTCAGTGAATATTGGAAAGATTGTGGGAAAAACCCCAGTCATACACATTTATAAAATCACACTATTTTTTAAAGATTTATTTATTTGAGAGAGAAAGAGAGCACCTGCACGTGCCAGCGTAAGCATGAGGAGGGGCAGAGAAGGGGGACAGAAAATCCTCAAGCAGACTCCCCACTGGGCACATAGCCAGATACAGGGCCCAAAATCCTGAGACCATGACCCAAACAGAAATCAAGAGTCAGACACTTAACCAACTGAGCCAAGCCGGCACCCCAAAATCATACAATTTTTTAATATTCAAATAATTGTTTTTCTGGAATGACTTGATAACATTTTTCCTCATTGCTGGTATTCAACTTTCTGGTGAATCTTGTATTTAATTGCAGTATCTTATGTACTTTTAGTATTATTGTATTTGGGAAATGAAGTAGAAATCCTTAGAAGGGACTAAGTAAAACAATTTTTTAAAAATTAACTCGTTTTTATAGACCTTGAATTTTAGCATGCTATCCAGTTGAGAGTGATTCTTATTAACATACGCATCTTGAGAATACACATTGAATAAAACTAGTGAACCAAAGTATGGTGTATTTTCAATAGCTAATTGCTAGTGATGATTTTTAAAATTCATTTGAAGAACTGCCATTAATCTTTAGATTTTAATCAAACATAGGTGATTATTTAAAATTTTGCCTCTAATTAAAAAACCACTAATTAAAATCTGTAATTAATAGATATTCTGGATTTTAAAACTTGCAACTGAAGGGGCACTTGGATGACTTGGTTGTTTAAGCCTCTGCCTTTGGCTCCGATTGGGTCATGGGATCAAGCCCCCGATCAGGCTCCCTGCTCAGCAGGGAGTCTGCTTCTCCCTCTCCTGCTGCCCCTACCCCCTGCTCATGCACTGGGGTGCACGCATACTCTCTCTCTCAAATAAATCTTTAAATCTTTAAAAAAAAAAAAAAAAAACCCTTACAATTGAAAATACTTAAAATGAGCAGTGATTTTCTTAGCTACGTATATATTTCTAAGAAAAGTGAAATGTCCTTTTCATGACCAACACGCTTTCAGTATCTGGCATTGTTTTGCCTAAAAAGACTTGCACATATGTATATACCAGATAGATCTAATTATTATTTATGTATGTGACTCTTCTATTGAGAAGGGGATACACATTTCGGATTTGTATTTTTATTTAGTCTGAATTAAGACTGGGAAATGATTAATTACAGGGCAATATTTCTTGTCAAGTTGTGAACAAATATGTTTAGCATTAGTATAGCTGTTTACAAACAAGAAAACCCATACTGCTTGCCAAGCACTTGATTAAAAAATGTATTCAATTCATCACACAGTCTCCGTTGGAAAGATCTTTACATTTGTATGGGTTGGCATTTAGTAATTAAATCTCTTTAAACATTTTAATTAGGCTGAAGGCCACCCAAAGCCTTTGCTTTCATCTTGAAAAAGCCAGTAGTGGGCAGAAAGCTGTCGGGCAGCCATTGCCATTTTCCCAGGTCTTCAATCCAGAGCAGCGCCTCTCAAGCTCCTGGATGCCTCAAACTCACCTGAAAAGCTTGTTTCGAGCTCAGATCATTGAGCCCACCTTCAGGAGAATCCAAGCCAACCGTCTGCTCTGGGGCCTTTGGAAAGAGCTCCAGGCCTGTACTCAGGTTGCTGGTCCAAGGATCATGCTTTGGAAACTGCTGGAGTAGGAAATTCTGTTGTGATTTGAAAGAAGACAACCTGCCTGATTTTCTCTATTTTTTTTTAACCAAATCTTTAAAAAGACACTTATTTCGGATATTTCAGACCAAAGTACAATTAAGTAATAAAATGGCAAAAAGGATTTTTGTATAAGCTTTGGGAGTAAAAACAGAAGCGCACCAGAATGGCTTCCCCCTCTCTTTCTCTTCTTCTTATTCAGAGCAGAGGAAACCTTCCAGACGTTATTCTTAGCTCCTTTCATGCCCTGTGCACTTCCCTCACGGCAAGTGTATCAAAGTGATTGAGAACTTGAACCCTGCTCAGCTGTGTCTCCTTGGGCAATCCCTTTATATGTTGTTACCTCTTACTGCTTTGTGACAAAATACAAATTTACCAGCTTAAAATAACACTTATTATGACATAATTTTCCACGGGCTGGAAGTGGGAGCAAATTTGGCTAGGTTGTTCAGACTCAGGGTCTCTTATGAGGTTACAGACTCGAATTTGGAACATATGCTTTCAAGCTCATCATGGGGCTATTTGTAGGAGGCTTCAATTCCTTGCCTTGGGGGCCTCTCCATAGGGTTGCTTGTTACAGGGCAGGAGAGCACAAAAAGAAGCCACAAACAGAGACTTTTTTTTTTCCCCAAGATTTTATTTATTTATTTGGCAGAGAGAGAGAGAGTGAGGGAGCAAGCACAGGCAGGGAGAGCACCAGGCAGAGGGAGAAGCAGACTCTGAGCAAGGAGCCTGATGTGGGACTCAATCCAAAGATACTGGGATCACAACCTGAACTGAAGGCAGACTCTTAACTGACTGAGCCACTAGTGAGCCCAAGACCACAGTCTTTTTGTAACCTAATCTCAGAGGGACATTTATGTTCACTAGAAATGAGTTACAAAGTCCAGCCCACATTTATATATGTGGATATATATATATATATCCCCTCAAGGGAATGTCAGAGAAGTTTGGGACATATCCTTAAAACCATCATACTACATTAGCATCATTTCCTCATCCATACAATGGAAAAGTGAGATTTGATGGGAGCTCAATAATGATAGCAATTAAATTATGATGATCATCATAATTTAATTTCATCATCATCATTCCTTAAGAACTTTATACCCAACCAAAGTGTGTACCATGTGAAATTCTTACCCAAATCTGTATTTTATAAATGGTCACTTTTTGCAAAATCCCCCTCCTTTTCTTGAATGAAAGAACTACACCTGATATAAAACCAGACTTCATACAATTAAAGAAGTTGTAGACTGATATCATTATGATTATGGATAAGAACATCTATAACTTTTATTAAATAGGATTATTCTGATTTCAGTAACAGTTAAAAGAATAAATTGGGTTACCAGGTGCAGTGTGTCTCTCTAACATAGAAGGATGGTGACTCCATTAGGTACCTTAAAAATCTTCATACCATTTGGCCCTGTAACCCATCTCTGCAATTTTGTCTTAAGAAAATAATGCCCTTGGGGCACCTGGGTGGCTCAGTTGGTTAAGCTTCTGCCTTCAGCTCCACTCGGATCATGATCCCAGGGTCCTGGGATCAAACCTCAGCATCAGGCTCCCTGCTCAGCAGGGAGTCTGCTTCTTCCTCTGCCTATACCCCCACCCCCCCCACCGGCTTGTGCTTACTCTCTCTCTTTCTCTCTCTCTCTCTTGCTCATTCTCTCTCTCTCTCATATAAATAAAATCTTTAAAAGAAATAAAAACATCCAAAAAATGCTCAAATTTTTGATGCAAAAAGATGTTGGGGTACCTGGGTGGCTCAGTCAGTTGAGCGTCGACTTTTGGTTTCCGCTCAGGGTGTGATCTCACGGGTCATGGGGTCTAGCCACACGTCTGGCTCCGTGCTCTGCGGGGAGTCTGCTTGAAGATTCTCTCCCTTCTCTCCCTTCTCCCTATTCACATAGCTCACGTGCTCTTGCTCTCAAATTAATAAATTAATTAAATTTTTAAAAAGATGTTTAGTGCAGAATAGTGTTGCTTTGGATGGTCTTCAAGATGGCCTCTTGTCATTGACCCTATGTTCTGGTATTCATGCTCTTGTGTACTTCCCTCCTGCTGCAGTGGGATGGAATCTGGTGATTCACTTCTACCAAAGAGAAATGAAAGATTAGGTTATAAAAAGGCTGTGGCTTCCGTCTTGGTAATTGCTTTTCTCTTTCTTTTAACACACTGTAGGTATGATTTTAACTACACCTGACATCAGTCTTCTTTTCACCCCGGAAATATACCAAAAGGAAATATTCAGAGTAATGACACTCTTTGTCTTTGAGTGTTAGGAATACACGTGATTTGGTCTATTTTTCTTTGTTTTTCTATTTCCTGTCGATATTATGTATTTCCTTACAATGGAGAAACATTTAGAAAGAACAAGAGAAATGAAAGAAAAACCAAAGGAAAAGGACAAAGTACGTGTAGGTGTTTAATCCCATGTAGCATTTGAGAAGTGTTTGATTATTTAGGAAGAAACACTTGTGAATTTGTGTGTGTGTAATTAAATACTTCCAAGGAAAATATTTAATTTAAGACTACATAATATTTAGAATTTATGTAGTGATCACATATCATTATAACAAAACAAAAGCTGCTGAGTTTTTAACTGGGTGCTTGCAGAGCCAAAGTACCTTGTAAATCTGTAGTAATGTTACTGGTGACAATTTAGTACCAATTTAGTATGAGTCCTATAACTTAGGCAACAGACTTTATTAGCATTTATCTGCTAGTTCATTTTCCCTAGATCTGAACTTCAACCAGTGAAGACTCTTAGAGTTGGCCTTATTTGGTGATAGGATTTTTGTAAATGGCAGTCAGTGGTGCTTCGCTGTGTCTGTTTGCCCTCTCTCTTCCAGTCATTTCTGTAGGATGTTATGCCTTTATTGATTGTCCATACCATCTCTTGTGGGGCTCTCCTTTGGACGCTGCTCCTGGTCACTGCAGAATCCATATCTGGCAAGCATGACATTAAATTACTTGAGGTTGGTTATGCCCAGACACCTTTTTTCCTGCAAGAACTAAAAACAAAGCAAGACTTTGAGTTTTGTTTTGTTTTGTTTTTCTTATTCGGTATTAGCAGCAGCATTGTGTTTGGAAAAATAGGGGTTTTCCCCCCACTTTTGAGCCTTTTGTTCTTGAAATCGAGTATGCAATTGAGCCATTGTTCTTAAAATGAAGCACTTTGCTAAGATATGAGTTCACTACATGTATTACTGTGATGCTGGCAACTAAACTTCACTCTTCGCATTTTATTTTCTGAATTGGTCAGACCAAATGGAATAGTCTTCAGAGTACCAAATTTAGCAGAATTCCAAGTTTTCAAAAATATATCTGTACTAGAACATATGCATCTTTCTGACAGCAAATACAATTTCAGAGGCCACTTCTGGGGGATACCATTTTTCATACACTCATGTTTCAGACAATATTAGTAGAGCTTTGCTTCTAAAATTCAAGAGGAAGGCGACATTAAACTATATTAAATGGTCAGTGTAAATTCCATTTGGCTGTGTGCATATTTGTTTCTAAGTGAGGTTATTTAATTGAAAAGAACATATAATGTTCTCTTGTCTGTACTTAGTTTAAAAAAAAAACTGATTGATTGCTTTTAGAATCCATTTTCCTTTTTAAAAAAATCACACCATAGAAGAATGTTTCATTTTGACTAGCCTTTCTATTCCTATAGCCTTAGAGCCCATATGTGTAGATGTTATAATGGGCTAAAATTCTGTGTATTCTTTTAATCTATATGATGATGCATATACATTTTTCCCACTGAGTCTTAAGAGCTGCTTCAATTTGAGCTGTGTAGTAATTTTGCATTTTCATTTTCTCTGATTTAACTGATGTCTATAAATAAAGGCCGAAACTTACTTTAATAATAAAAAACCCATTATCACTGTGTGGTGGAGATAACGTATTATCATTACTACCATTAACAACTGCTGGTGTTAATAATGCATATTTTCTGCTTCATCCCAGTGCAACCTGCATTTAAAGTAAAGGATTGAAGTGTATATATATATATATATATATATATATATATATATTTTTTTTTTTAAAGCTTATTCTCTTAATGTTTTATTCAAAAGGAAAATAACTGTTAGAAGATCCTGAAAGCACATTGTAAATTTCAGATAAGCCCCCATCTACATTCTGAACAAATGGTGTTTGACATGACTTTTAGCTGTTTGTGCACAGAGACTTCATTAGCATTGTGAATAATAATCAGAGCAGTCTTTCAGCCAAGTCCTTTCTTGTGTGTGTATTTGCTGTCAACATTTTTAAAGATTTTATTTTATTTATTTTAGAGAGAGTGTGTGTGGGCTGGTGGGGAGGGGCAGAGGGAGAGGGAGAGGGGGAGCCGACTCCCCACTGATCTACTGATTGAGGATGCTGGTTGCCCCGCTCTTCTCAGGACCCAGAGATCATGACCTGCGTGGAAACCATGAGTCAAGAGTCTGACACTTAATAGACTGAGCCACCCAGGCGCCCCACTCAACTTTTTTTTTTTTTAATTGTATAAACCAAACTTCATGATCTTTCACGTAGCACCTATGTGTTGCTTATTTTAAGTGAGTCAGTTAGTAAATGTGCTGTGTTCTAGATTGCAGGAAGGCAGGATCTTCCTGAACTAGAGTTCCTCTCTGATTATACATCAGACTCCTTTTGAGCTTATGTTTACATTTTGCAGGTTTCAGTTTGAGACTAAATTTCTTTTCCTTTAGACTGTATGAAAACGTAGTAGCCTTAACGTTAAGCAGTACCCTGCTGTCTGGTGAGGATTTACTTCATTTTCAAGGTTCCTGATAGTAATTCTGGGGCTGATTAATACACTTAAGACGCAAGTGTGAATCAATCCAGGGATCGTCCCTGTACCTTTTTCTGAGTTCCCAGAATGTTCCTCGGGCCAAGAAGGCAATACCAAGTAAGAGCAGGAAACGCTTTACCTGGTAATTAGAAAGACAAGTGAAATTCATGAGTCTATTAGGAAGCCATAGATCATAGTAATCTCACATGGCACTGGATTTAAAACTAACAGAGCACTTAACCAGGTGTGAAGGGATTACCTGACGAAAAGTGAGGAGGAAAGGAAGGTGATTGGGTGGGCGCAACGAGCATATTCTTGAAGACAGGGGCAGTGTTGGAAGGGCGGAAGAGAAAGACGAAGGAAGGCATTTTAGATGAAATGATCAAGGAGGAGACGGTCAAGAGCTTGTTCAGAGCGCTGTAGAGTGATAAGTAAGGTCATCCAGATAAGAAAAGGCGAAGGATGACCGCTGTCACCTTCGTATCTGCTGTTGCACGAAGTGGTGTTTATTTGGAATTTTTCTAGTAAGCAGTAAGAGCAGTGGCAGAGCTGAGGTGGTGGTGGTGGTGGTATTAGCAATGACCAACAGTTACTGAGCTTTCATTCCACACCAGCCTCTGGCATTTTCGGTGGGGTGTTTTACCTGCAGGCACTGTTGTTATCATCTACTTTACAACCAGGGAAAGGAGGCTCAGAAGAGGCTCCTGATTTACTCAAGACCAGAGCTAGTATGTTACACGGAGAGAATTAGAACCCCAGGCAATTTTACACCACAGCCCACATTCTTAATACTTTCCTGCCGTGTCCCTGTGGCCACGCAACATTGGCAGGGTGGCCGTGCAGAGGCACCATCCTACCTGTTCAGTAAGGACATTGATAACTGGAGTCCATCCTAGGAAGGATAATTTGGATGGTAAAGACTCCTCAAATCCCTGTGAAGAGAAAAGAGACATGGAGAAGAAGATAACCAAGTCTGTGAGAAAAAGTGATCACTGTAGCCGTCTATCCCGCTCTGTTTGCCTCTTCTTTGGTGCCGGTGGGCTGAGTTCCCTCCCCATTATACATTATAAAGATTGAGGAATTACCAGATGAAGTTAGTGGTTACGAGGAGGAGGGAATTCTAGTGTGAGGACTTAGGTATTCTTACCAATTCAGCCTAACCTTGAAATCCTCTCTCTGGGTTCACCTGTTAACCATCTTGAAATAAGACCCAGTCAGCTTTGGCGACCCAGTCCAACAAAACCTAACCTTCTTCAGCCTAATAAAGTCTGTCTTCATAGGCAGTGGGCACAACCCCCTCCCTCCCGTTCTCAGTTCTAGAGGTTTCCACCTGGTATCATGGGTGTCCTCATGAACTTCTGACTTTTAACCATCCCTCTTGCTGTAGAGAAAGAAGCTTATTCAGTGTCAACACTGCAACACTGCAGATGCTTTATGTGTTAGCTCTCCTCCTTTTAATAGGATGCACAGATAATAAAAACTACATAGTCCTGTAGATACCATTCTAAGTGAGGCAATAGCTGATAAATGGGGGGTTTAGCATTTATTCTTTTTTTTTTAAAGATTTTATTTATTTATTTGCAGACATCACAAGTAGGCAGAGAGGCAGGCAGAGAGAGAGGGGGAAGCAGGCTTCCCACTGAGCAGAAAGCCTGATGCGCAGCTTGGTCCCAGGACCTAGCTTTAACCCACTGAGCGATCCACACACCCCTTAGCATTTGTTCTTAAGAGATGGGGTACCAGGTGGTGGGTATTATAGAGGGCATGGATTGCATGGAGCGCTGGGTGTGGTGAAAAAATAATGAATACTGTTATGCTGAAAATTAAAAAAAAAGAGAGAGAGAGATCAGATATTCTTAGTTGAGCTATACCTTTGAAATCTTTTTCTCATTCTCTAGATCAAGATCACCACTGGATTACAAAATGAGTAAAGACTAACTATGACTTTCTGGGCACCAGTTTGCTCTATCACCACATCTCAACACAGTGCTAAACACTTTGCAGGACCTTAGTAGATTTCTGTTGAATGTTCTTTCCTCACGTATCCCTGGCATACTTCATTGTTCTTAAGGCTATTTAAAATTAAAAAAAAAAAAAAAAAAAAGTTTGAAGCTTAGTTTCTGAGAGTCAGGTGGAGTTGACAGACACTGCTGTGTTGCATGTACTTGCCTCATTTGAGTAAACTTCTTGCTACCTCGGAGAAATGCACATACATTTAAGCTGATTAATGTGCAAATCTTCATGGCTTTAATTCTAAGAATTGGAAAAGCTTCTTATAGAAATATTCAGCTCCTAAACATAACCTAGAAGAGGCACTTTTTTTTTAAAAAGCCCATTTTAATTATTCTTCAGTCCTATTTGTGCCAAAAGATGCAATTCTGTTCTGACAGTGTCTCTGTACCCTAATTAAACTCTTTCACTTGGCAGTTGTTTTTCTCCATCTTCATTTATCTGCGAAAGCCAAATTTGACATAGATATGTGGAGGTGTATGACCAAGCATTGACTTTCTGATCCCCATTCTTTTCCATGTTGCTTTATCATCTGTCCTTGTTGTAGCACTAGAAAGTTTGCAGAAATGTGTCAGAGTCAATGAGAACCTGGTGCTGGTGGTGGCCTCCACGACTGGTGCATATTACCTGAGTATCGTTGAATGCGTTTATGCGTTTATGCAAGAATGCTCCCGTGGGGTTGCCAAATCAGAAGATGCAGTTGAGGCTATGACAGATGAAGGGGCGTTTCCAAGGCCCCATACCTATATTGGGGTAAAGACCCAAATCTGCCTCCTGACTACTAGTGAAATGTTTTATGTGCTGTTTCTTTGCTTCTTTTTTACTGAAGGAGGATTGTTTGGGGAAATATAAAAAGGCCTTCTTTTAGCATGAGGTTGGGTCATGTTGTACTATAGCAATGAAGTCTGAGGTACCCTCAAGGTAGCAGAATAATGGGGCTCTGAATGTAGGCCGTGTACCGTGTTGGGTAAGAGTTGGGGCTTTATGATCAAGTAGAGCTCAGTGGAAACTCTAGCTCAGCCATCAAGCAACCATAGGATCTTGGGCAACGCAGTGACCTCCAGGCCCTCCAGTGTCAACACCTGGATTGTGCCGAGGATGAAAGGACCTGATACCTGTGATGTGCTTAGTGTAACACCTGGCGTGGTGTCGTGCCTTTAACAGAAAGTTAGCTGACATATTTATCTCAGTGATGGTGATTGATAAACCCACAGGTGTCTGAAGATAAAACCAGGCTTACTGCAGTGGAACAAGAAGCAGTACGAAGGCTTGTCTCTTATTAATCTCCAGTTGGAACACACATCAGGCCTGCATGTGTATGTGTGGCTATTTTTGTGATGGTTTGGTTTGTACTCTGTCATCCTGCCTATAGGAGGGTTGTTTCTAGAAATATAAAAAGAGCCTTTTATGCATGTAGGTCATGTTGTAGCAAGGGAGCAGACTGGGCGAAACCTCTGTGACTTGCCCCATGGAAAATAGTTGAAGGCACAGGGATGCCCTGCCTCTACAGAGGTGGGAGTTAACCAGGAATGGGGGACTCCAGCAGAAGATGTCTGAGATCAAGAGAGATAATCCACTGGAAGCAAGGTTTGGGGGCTTCACGTTTCAATGTCTGCCACCGTCTCCCCCTTCAGGACCTCTTGCTGTACTGTTGGTAGGAACGAAGGGGTCTTACTGTTAGCTGTTGGCACTAACCATATTTAGATCAGAGGAGGGGAATGCTGACTGTCACATGGAAAAGGAATTCACTTCACTTTTCATTGAAGCAGCTCAGTTTAAAAGCTTTTGTAGCAGAATAAAGCTTTTTTAGTGGGACAGACCTGTGTTGAAACCCTAGTACGGCCACTGACTAGCAGCTGATCCTTGCAAGTCGCTTCACAAATCAGTTCTCCTGTCTCTAAAAATAATGTAATAAATAATAAATCATAGGGGTTTGGTAAAGATCAACGAATTTCTTTATGAAATAAACAGTGTCTAGCAATAATAGCTAACAGTTACTGAGTACTTACGGGTACAAGGCTTAGTGTCTACTTGAATTATCATGTTTAACCCTGACAACAACCCTGTCAGATAGGTACTATTGTCCCCATTTTACAGATTAAGAAAATGAGGCCCATAGTAAGAGTATAGTAACTGATAGGACCAGTACTTGGCGGTCAGGGGCCCAAATCAGATTCTCATGAGTAGAATTTTATATTTCCTCAAAGTCAGGATTATGTGTTCTGTATCTTTGTATCTTGCCCCCCCTTTTTGACCCCAGGAAGCATTTTGTTGTATATAGAATGACATCCCTAAATATAAGGATCAAAGAATAATTTTGAAACAATTATAGCCTTGATAAGATAATGGACCACCATGCAAAGGAGGAAACGCCTGGTCTTTGAAAAGGTTCAGGCTATAGCTGGCTGACCTCTCAGGTCCCGTCCAGCTCTAATGGTTCATTTATGATTCATTCATCTCCTCAGTGTGTCCACATTACGTAAGGCGCCTTCCTCTGCGGGAGGAGGGGAAAGAGAACATGTCTGTGGGTTATGTGTTAAATTGTTCAGTCTTAAAGTTCAATCTCCTACATGAGATCCTACCAACTATTATTGTCTAAGCTTTATTAAAGAAGCAAATTTTCATTTCTCCTCCCATTTTCAGTTTTGAGAAGCTGGTTCAGTTCCTTGTTACAAAGTATTAGAAGCAGGATGTGGCACCACTATTAAGAAATGTATTCTATAGTATGAATGTAGCTCTAAATGAATTTATGTGAATTATTATTCCATATTTGAGGAGGAACCATTTGGTACTTGTTCTGAATAAAATTGTTTAAGGGAAGGAGATAGCAAATGTACAGTTTTTCTACCCTTTTCTTCAAAACTCTTGGCATTGTCTGAGCAGCTAGCAAGGGTGATTGCCCTGAAAATAAGATGACGTGGCACTTTCTAGATATTCTAGATCCTTAATTATTTCTAAAATCATAAAAATCATTGCCAAATGAAACATTTATGGAAAAGCTTACAATTACACCAGGTATGTTGAAAATTTATGCTTACATTGGTGAAACATCAAAATTTTATGGTAGTACTATTTGTTTTTTTTTTTTTTTTGGAGACAAGAATTCTCTTTTCCCCAAATTCTCATGACTCATCCTTCCTCAACTCATCTTTCTTTTCCTTTGAAACTACTTTTTCAGAGAATCGAAAAAAGCTTTCTTCATCATTTTTTTCCCTCCAATTCACAAGAGCTCCACTTTTAAGTGGAAGAAATAATGTTAGTTTTTCCACAGGGATTGATTATAAATTCCTTCCCTGTGCTGAATTACACTGGCCTCTAGTGGATCCCTGTCACAGTTATGTCTCATATTGATCTTGCCTTGACTCATTTATTGTAACAGCATACCGTATATTTTAATCATTGCTGAGAATCTATATTATGCAGCACAATCAGAATTATCAAAGTTTTGGAGCAGATTTCATCATGTGACTGATTAAACTTATGTGGATATTCCCATATTTGTCAGTATTCTTAACAAAACTGGATGATTTTCTCGAATTTTATAAGATGAAATTGTGATGTTAATGCCATAGTCCTCGTCTGACACACGTTGTTCTTAAGACATTTATAACAGCTTTTTAGAAAACAACCCAAATACTCTTTACAGATAAATAAGATATTAATGGGGAAAAATATATTAATGATATAGCAAATTATCTTATATCCATAAAACAAAAAGTAGCTGATACATTGCAAAATAACATCATCACAGCGGAATTTTTTCCTCAGATAAAATTTGAGAAAAATCATCTTTTTAGTAAACATAAATCCATATCACTTCCTCCGACTTGCTTGCAGATCAGTATCTCAATATGACAAAGGATGACAGTCTTCATTCTAAAATGCAATCAATAAATGGTAAAATTACATCCATATTTACTTGGTGATCCACCATCAATGGAAGTGTTAAAGATTTTCTATTGAAACAACTCCATTCGGTCATATTTTTAAAGCAGCTACTTAAATCATTACTGAAGTATACTCTTGACTACCAGTGAGCCAACCATCAGACCTCTAATTATTTGATAAATGATGTTGGGTATTATTTATGGTGTTTCTGCCTCAGGATCTCCCTTGAGGCTGCAATAAAAAAGTAGGCTGAGTTTACTATCATCTAAAGACTTGATTGATTTAGGCAGGAGGATCCCTTTCCAGCATGGCTCGAGTACATGGCCACTGGCAGGAGTCCTGAGTTCCTTGCTATATAGAACCCTCCCTTCGTGCTGCTTGAGTATCCTTTTTTTTTTTTTTTTAAAGATTTTTATTTATTTATTTGACAGACAGAGATCACAAGTAGGCAGAGAGGCAGGCAGAGAGAGAGAAGAGGAAGCAGGCTCCCTGCTGAGCAGAGAGCCCGATGTGGGGCTTGATCCCAGGACTCTGGGACCATGACCCGAGCCGAAGGGAGAGGTTTAACCCACTGAGCCACACAGGCGCCCCTTGAGTATCCTTTTGACATTGCCAGAAACCCAGTACTTTTTATAACCTGGTCTCAAAAGTTGCTTACTTCCACCATATTCTCTTGTTTGAAGTGAAGCACTCAGTCTAGCCCTCAGTCAAGAGGGGATAAAGCTCTACATGTTGAATTGACAATTTTCATGGGACGATTTGGCCTTTTGGGTTATGTTGGTTTATGTAGAAAAGGTATTTCAGGCTGTACCCAAGGACTTGAGCCAAGATGTCACGTCACAGTGGGATGACAGAGGTGCTGTGGGTAAGTAGTGTAGGGCAAGGAGTGTGACGTAATAGCTTTGGCACCCTGGGGCCCGCCACTCTCCAGATGTGTGACCTCAGGGACACCTCCCATCATCCCTGTGCTGAGTACCAGCTTTAAAAGAGGAAAAACCATCACTTTCCTCGTAAGATCATGGTGAGATCTAAGTAAGTTAGCCCATCTAAAACACTTAGAAAACCACTTGGCGTATTAAAAAATGATCAGTAAGTATTGGCTACTACTTCTGGTATTAGCTGTAGTGTTACCATATGTGGATTCGCACTCTAACTCTTCATTCTGTTCTTCCTTAGCCTAAGGAATCCTGCTGGGATCTCTTCAAACTTGCTTAGTTTTTCTCTCCCTTTAGAGCTTTGTTCTACATCCCCCCATTCACACATGAAACAGTTGTCCCCCACAGTATTCTTGAACATGCAGAGATGCTAAAATCATTCAGGTGAGAGGAAGCATCAGAAAGCTGCCCAGAGGGTGTCCACCACAGCAGGAAGGACGCAGGCTGGTTTGGGTAGGACCTTCCAGGACGCTGGCATGCCTGGCTGCTGAGGTGGTTCCAGGGGTGAGGCTTTGGGGACAGATGCAACTCACAGATGTTTTGTCTAGGAAGCTCAATGTCTTCAGAAATCCAAATTCCTGGCTTTTGAAAGTGTAAAGATCTGAGCACACTAGGCCTACATTCCCATGGCAACAATCAGCTGGATTATGAAGCAATGGTCCCTTTGGGAAAGTCTTGTCTTCTCTGGGAAATCAAAATCTCTGGTTTTAATCCAGGCCCTCCTGACTCATTGCTTCACCTTCATGGCTCTGGAGGGCATTGAAGTTTGCAACCCTTCTCTCCAATTAGGGGCTGACACTCCGCAGTTTAGACTCACAGTATAATCTTCCTTAGGAAGGACTGTCACCTTCATGATACCCCATGCATCTGTCAAGACGACCCCTGAGAACCACAGCCTGAAACCAAGCAGGATTTCCTGATTTTAAGACCCATCTCAGACCCAGATGGGCAGAGTCTTGTCTTACTGGCTAACTGATTTGAACTTGAGAAAGCAGCTGGATAACATGGTGTGAAAGGAAACTTCACAAGTCACATGTGTGGCGGGGGTGGACATTATGGGAGGTGTCACCTAGTTAAGGCTAACAGGAAATGGGAGTTGACCTGAGCTAGTCCTGAGCAGCTCAGAAGACTATTCCAAGGTTTCTAGAGTAAAAACTTGGACACGATGTTCAGGATGGTCTTAAGAAGAAGCAAAAACAGTCACCTCGAGGCATTTACAAAAAGGTATCTGTGACTCCCAGGAGCTTCTACTTTGGTAGGACATGAACAGGCTTTAAATAGATACAAGAGTATCTTAGATTTAGCACATAGGAAAATGCACATTCATGAAATAAATCCATACTGAGGGATATGGGGGGAGGGGTGGGCTTCTGCAAACAAAGGGGTTTTTATTTTTGTCCAAGTGTTTCAGGGCATAAAGGGCAAGTACATGTTTAGGGAAGAGAAGAGGAAGCTCTAACATGCCAGGAAAGAAAATACTTGTCTGAATTTTATGGATTCCAGTAGTAGATGTGCGTGGGGGGCCCTACCAGGGGAAACTCACAACCCAGCAAAGCTATAGAGATTTACATAGTTCAAGAGTTTCTCTTTCCTTGCCCACATTTTTCTTGGTTTTTAAGCCACCCTGTATGTATTCCCTTGGAGTATATTTTATTGTTGACTATTAACAGCTCAATGACACAGTGTATTGATAAAGCAGAATAATAGTGACTTCTGAGATAAGTGTGAGGTCACTGCTTACAACAGGTCTGTGTAGTTTTGTGGAAGTTAAACGTCATCTTTTGCTAAGGGCTACAGACCCACATTTTTACTTATTAACCATCTTTCCAGGTTTGTCTTCATGTTACTTTTATTCTTCTTTTAGACAGAATGGGAGGCCACATGGGGATTCAGACTTACCGAGCCTATCTTTCATCATGCTGAAAATAAGGTTTGCAAGTTACCTTCTAGATGGTCCTTCCTTAGTTTTTGTTTGCAGCTAATAAACTAAATGAAGCCATTTCAGTGCTGAGAAGCTCGCTTTCACCTAACAAGCTATCATTTGTCATTTATAATGGACAGGACCCAAGATAATAAAGCATTTGGCTTATTTTCTTTTTTTTTTCTTCCTTTACGTTGGGTGTAGATCCAGACAGTTAATGAGCAATAATTTCAGATTCTTAGGTGTTAGCCATCTCCCAAAAAGAACCAGAGAAAGAAATATTTGATAATACTCATTAAAATGGGTTGAGCTGAAAGTGTTCACTTTTTTTTTTTTTTTTTTTGCTTTTATTTCATTATTTAACTCAGGACTACAGGTATGTGGTAGAGAAAGGAAAACTAACAAACAATTAACCTTCCATTTCTAGAAGGTTCAGATGAATGGACTTCCTCAAATTCATGCTGGGCTGGTGAAAATAGGATGTTGTTACCAATCTCACTAGGAGATGATGATTCACTCAACTCATGGTGTATGGATGAGAATTTTTTTGCAAAGAGATGTATGGTGAAGATGTGGGTAGGGAGTACAGGAACTGTAAGAGAAAGTGCAAAAACTGGGGCCTAGCAGTCTCGGACCGCTTATTTCCCTAAACCAAAAGGAAGAGAGAAGGGAGTGGCCACTTCACTAGAATAAAAAAAAGTCTGTAATGAAGGCATTCTTTAGATGATCACAGACCTTTTGTGGCAGGACACATGCCCTCAAGACGGCCTCATGGGGAGGGACATGGAGGAATGTGAACACCCTGACTTTGCAGTCCATCTGCCCCTGCAGAGGTTTCCCAGATGCCAGACGGAGAAAGGAGCCCCTTCCTGTGGTCTCTAGAGACGGTAGAAGGGTAGACAAGGGTGGGGTGGGTCAGGAGAGGCACAGGGATCTATAACACAGGTCACAATGGCATTTTTTTGTTAGTTGAACCTGTGCCTCAGGGGATAGAATATTCGGGAATCCTTTTGTAAAGAAAGTCTAACAACTTGAGAACAGCACTGAAGTCCAAAAAAACGTTAGCCATGGGTGGGAGAGGATGTGGCCAACCAGTGATTTAGACCACTTTGAGGAAAAAAGAGTTTTGTTACAGTTCCTTCCTAGCAGGTTGGGGGGAATAATCTGCTCCAGACATGGTATTCTGACATTTGCTGAACCACTAAATAAATGAATCAGACTTCCACACAACAGATGACAGCAAGGTCAGGCAGAGAGATCAGTAATTTTAGAATATTGTCTATAGCTCAGGATGGTTTTGGTGACAGTGATATCAGATGCTGTTAGGAGTCAAAAAATGAATTCCATAGATTCCTCTCCTCCTGATCTTAAATACTACAAGGCATCAGTTCTGCCCAGGCAATTTAGAGGAACCCTAAATCAAATGGGATGTTGATTTTTATAATTACAGATGTTTTAATGGGTAACTTTCTTGGAGGTTTTGTTGTTTCATATTGTTTTGCTTGATTGAAACTTTTTGATGCTAAGAAATATTATATTATCAGGTCACCTGGGTGGCTCAGTGGATTAAGCCGCTTCCTTCGGCTCAGGTCATGATCTCAGTGTCCTGGAATAGAGCCCCGCGTCGGGCTCTTTGCTCAGCAGGGAGCCTGCTTCTCTCTCTGCCTGACTCTCTGCCTACTTGTGATCTCTCTCTCTCTGTCAAATAAATAAATAAAATCTTAAAAAAAAAAAAGAAGTATTATCTTATATTATCATACTATATTTGTATTATAGTATCTTTAATGACGGTTTTGTGTTTAAGATTCTGGGTGTGACGTTTGAGGTTGAGGTCCTTTTACTGGGATGAACAAACGGTGAGAATTTAGAAAATAAACTGGAAGCAAGTACTTACAGAAAAAATCTTTGGCAGTAAACTGATTTTCACAAATATATTGGAAAGATCTGTTATGAGAAGAAACATATGTATGTGTTTTTAAAATGTGTTTTAGGGCACCTGGGTGGCTCAGTGGGTTAAGCCGCTGCCTTCGGCTTGGGTCATGATCTCAGGGTCCTGGGATCGAGTCCCGCATCGGGCTCTCTGCTTGGCGGGGAGCCTGCTTCCCTCTCTCTCTCTCTGCCTGCCTCTCTGTCTACTTGTGATCTCTCTCTGTCAAATGAATGGATGAAATCTTTAAAAAAAAAAAAAAAAGAAAGAAATATTTAGAAAAAAAAATAAAATGTGTTTTATTTTACTTAAAAATGATAACATAATTTTTATGTGAAAATTTTACTTTAAATTTTAGTACATAATAAATAACTTGTAACTTACAAAGATCTTAGTTGGAAACTTATATTTTGACTTTTCTGAGTTACGTATTTATCTATTAGTGGTTTTGATACAAATTTTTGTAAATTCTCTTTGTTTCTCCATAAAACTAAATAATCAGATAGTTTAATCTGAACAGATGTATGAAGCATCACAGAATCAATATAGGCCACCTTCATCTTACACTAGACTTGTTATTTACAGAAACAGTGGGTTTTGCTATTAACTAAATTTATCTTTATTTCTCTATGGCATGAAGTGTGAATCTGTGTGGTCCTAAGTTTTGGCTCTGTCTGCTTAGCTAATTTTTTTTTAATTGATGTCAGTCATGAATACAGGCAAAGAAATCATCCATGAAAGTATTTTTCCCCCTTTCTTATTGGAACAGTTATCCTGTGAAGATTATTATGTTGCAACAATAGATAGATAGACATCCTGTTTATAGATTAATAAATGGGTCTTCTACCAAGTTGCCAATTTTATGGGTATTCTCTATATTAACTCTCTAACAAATGATGATGGAGTGTACATATTCACTTTCATCAAGATGACATAAATCTGAAATGATTGGACAAAATGTTTCTCAGAAAGAATGTGCCAATAAATATTCTTAATCTTCACCAATGTTGCTCCCATTACAAATAATATATAGATATTACGTTATGAGCAATGAGTATCCTGCCTTGAAAGCAATTATCTGTTAAGCTGGGAAAGCAGTTTTGTAACCAAAATATTTGTTAACAGTCAATTCTAATAGCTGATTTCTTGAGTGAGAATTATATGCCTTTTTTTTTTTTTTTTAAAGCCTTTTGATGCTTCCTGGTGAACAGGTTAAAAACAAAATTTCCTTGCTCATTTTTATTTTTTCTCTTTTAGTTTCAGATAGCTCTGTGGCCAAATTATACATCATAAAAGTTTTTGCAAGACCTATTTTGAACACATGACACTCAAAAAGAACCTTACATTTGCCATTCTAGGTGTCTAAGTGCTTTTTGTAATCTGGTTCTGATTCTGAGTTCAAGAGGATGTGGGAAATGTCTCTGCAAAGGATAAAAAAAACATCTGTGCTGTTCCCTCAAATATCTGTATTCTCCAGTCCTTTTACGGCCTTGTCTCCTGTGCCTGCTTATAATGCCAACCAATATTTCCATCTTTAGATTTTATTTTCCCTTTTTCGGTTTCCTGTTAATAGCTGACTTAACCCCAGCCGCAGGGTTTACTAGCAAGTAAGGAACCATTTGTATTGATGAGGATCCTTGGACTGGCCTTGGCATTCATGGTTGGTGTTCTTGATTACAAAAGCCTTCGAGTTTTGCAGACACTCACATATAAAAATCATCCAAATCGTGACATGATTGGTGTCTTTGGGGAGAAGGACCTTAGGTCTCTGTGCCATTCAGATACTCAATACACCATCTCCTGAACTCACTGGAGATCAAATTGCCATCCCTTTGACTTTGTAGAAAATGACTAAAATAGGATGTTGCAACTTCGAACACAGATTGTTTGCTAAAGCTTTCATAAGCTAGAATCCATACTGTTTGATCAGAGAACTTTTTTCATAAAACATAACATAGGCCTAGAGCATCCCAGAACACACACTGGCAAGCTTTCACTTTTTAACAGGCGCTCATCTGGGGAGAGAGTATGGCTTTATAATTTCTATGGTGAGGTTTCATTGTGTTTTTTTTTAACCTGTTAAAATAACCAGGACACCTGGGTGGCTCAGGCGGTTAAGCATCTGACTTTTGATTTCGACTCAGGTCATGATCTCAGGGTTGTGAGATGGAGCCCCACATCAGGCTCCGTGCTGGGTGTGGAGCCTGCTTGAGATTCTCTCTCCCTCTCCCTCTGCTCCCCCCCCCCATAAATAAAAAATTAAATTGCCAGTTTTCATTATGGAAGGTGGCTTTGGCCTATCTAGTGCTGAAAGTTGATAATCATTTGGGGGGGGGGTTATACACTCAAACATACATAATTAATGAAATTATAGTGATTATGCTGGATGTGAATTAGGTTTCCTTACTGTCTAATATTTTCTTTGTAAAGGAATGGCAATGTTAACACTAAACCTTTTAGTTCTGATTATCAGAATTTGTGTTATATGACCCCAAGATTAAAGAGACAAACATACAACATCACTATCCGATTTGACTCTTTCCTCCACTGCCATGGCAGGCATTGTTTATAGCTGGTAAATGCCTCCCACTGAACTAGGTCATGGCCCTAACCTTGTTCTCAACACAGTACCCCAAATAGCCTGACAGAGTTACTGTACCTTCCAATGACCATTCCATTACCTAATACTTAAAATCTGTATCGATAATTGTTTCAAAAGATGTAACTCTCCACTAGAATTTTACTGATCCTTATTAGAAATATTTAATATTTCTGTATTCTAACAATAATAACAGGTGCAAAGGGATAAATTTCAGCATGACAGAAACGAGCAAGAAGGCTTATCAGTCTGCAGGGAAGGGTTTGCAGAGACATCTCTTTCAGGACAGACTGAGGTTTTGAGGGCCAGGATCCACTCTTAGGCCATCACCATCACTTTATAATCCCATCTATGTAGGAACTGCAAACCACAGGCTCTGTACTCTTTTACCAGTAAACAGGAAACTTTGGGTGGTACAGAACTAAAACCCTCTTGGTCCACAAAACTCTAAAACATATCTTACCTCTAATCCATTTTAATAGGGCACTGAGATTTGAAATCAAGAAATAGTGGGCACCAGAATATAGGACTCAGAAAATGTACCCTTGAAATATAGAATAGAAGCAAAGTAAAGCTAGGGCTTTTGACTAATCATGGAAGTCATTGGTTATAGAGAGACAGCTAGAGGGAGGAGAAAGATCATGGGCTTTCAAGTCAAGCTGGCTTGGTCCAATTCATGGCTCCATTGCTTACCAGCTCCGTGCCCTTGAACAAGTTATTTGAAGCTCTGTGAGCCTCAGCTCACTTCCTAGGGGAAGTTTAGTACATAATTACTAGGAAAACTAACATGCAATGCATGTTATTCCTCCGTACCATTTTACTTATTTTAATGAGGAGAAGATTGCAGGATATAACTAAAGAGGGAATTCAGGAAGAAGAGCGTAGATCAAGAACAAATTAGACGCATTTCTCTCCATTCATTCTGGCTGTTCTTAGAGGCCACACCTAATGGAAATGTGGCTCTCCATCCAAATATTTTTCACCCACACGTGCTATTTCCGTGTTACCAGTTTTGGAATAACTAATTGCAAAGTTGGAATAAAATGGGTTTATCCGATTGATTAATTAAAAATGCCAAAATGTTTGATGTGAACGGTGATGTTTAAGATACTGCCTTTTGATTCTGAGATGATTCAGGCTGGATTGTGTGAACTCACTAAGAAATGAAAGAAATTAAGAAGGCAGAGTAAGAGAGAGAGTTCTTCAAGAAATACTTTTGTTCTCATATCATTCCTAGCAATTTGGAGGGTCATTGCTTAAACCCAGCGAACCTAGTGCTTGAAGTCATACGAAAGAAAATAATTTCAAATTTTAAGAACAAACTAAAAGTAGAAAAGCAAGGAAAGCAGCTCATCCCCATTGAACTGAGCTGTCGGCTTATTTGTAAGTTTACAACAAAACCCAAGATTGAATTCCTCACCTGAGTCACTTCCTTATTGACTGAATCCATTTAGACTCCCCTCTCATTTAGCAGAGTATTTTTATTAAAGCCAGGCATACAAACATCAATTATCTAAGCTGCATCTAATTTCCTTCACCATTTATTTTCCTTCCTTGGCTGCCAATGGATTAGAAGGCATGATTAGAATTCAGTAGGAAAAGAAAAACAACAAAAAAGAGAAAAGCAGTTTAACAAAAACAGATGCTTAACCAAGAACAACAACATTCAGAATTAAAATAATGTGATTAAAAAAATGTTCTTATCTCGCCTAATCTAAACATGCTTGCTTGGTTTTTCTCAGCATTGCCTACTGTAATGGGACCAAGTTAGCATGCTGAATTAGAACAAGCAGAGGCCAAACCCAATAGCTGCACTGACTGTGCTTAATGTATATACTACAATGTGTTTTAAAAGCAGCACTGTACTTAACCATTTACAATAACAGTTATAGAATGGCTTGCTTATTGGTGAAGTTTTTTTTATTTGCTTCCAGCCAACATTAGGGAGAGAAAAAAATAAAGAAAAGGCATTCAAGACATCTTATGAACTTGAGCAAGCTACAGAATTTGTTTCAGAGAAATGATATTATAGTTGGAGGACACATTCATTCAATCAGCCACTACTACAATGGTGGCAAGAACATGGTGTGGCAAAGGAAGAGAACTTAAAATATGAAAAGTTCTATGGAGCGATTTCAAATGATGCAAAGGCGATGGAGTGGTGGTTACAGTGAACTTGAGGTTAACCATGAATCAAATCATGTCTATGCCAGGACGTGGCAAACTATGGCTTATGGGCCAAATCTGGCCCACCTGTTCTTGTAAATAAAGTTTTACATCATTGGTACGTGGCCCACCTGTTCTTGTAAATAAAGTTTTATTGCACACAGTCACCCTCATTCATTTACATAGTGTCTGTGACAGCTTTCATGCCACAATGGGAGAGTTGGGTAGTTGGGACACAGCCTGGTCCACAAAGCCTAGAATATTTACCAACAATGCCTTAAGAGAATGTTTGCCAGACCCTGTATGTGTAGTATTTATCAGTAGCACCCCTAAAATTGCCGACCTATTATGGTGTGGTGAAATGGACGTTGGTTTGAACTGTAACTTCTTAACAGGTAGGAGACCCTAAACTCTGTGAGCCTCCATTAGTTCATAAAATGGAGGCCATTAAACCCATCTTATAAACTAAATGTAATATACTGGGGATGCTGAATGAATGATAATTCCCTTCCCATCATCCCTGAAGGCTGAGCCTTTTTGAAACCAGAGGCTTCTCAAACTCCTCCTGGTGTCTATCCTGTGATGCCTCTGTGTCATTTGGCCCTAGCCAGGGTGGTCCATCTCATTTCCCATGACTCCACTTCTCAAGCTCTAGGTATGTGAGACTCTGGGTTTATTCCGTTTCTCAAATCCACCATGTTATTTTCCTCCCCTCTACCTTTGCCTATGATATCATCTTGTCTGGAGGTACTTACTCTTCATCACTCTCTTAATTTCCATAGTCTATTCCTGACTGTCCTTCATATTTAAGGTTCAAGTCTGCCTATAAGAGGCCCTCCCTGACTACTGCGTGTAACATGGGTGCTGTCCTGTGATCTCAGAGTACCCTCCATTTCCCTCCCCCTGATAACTCTTATTATAGCTTGCAATTTTAGATATAAATATAGAACATTTTAATCTCTTTTTTTCTTCAAATATATTTTGTCATATTAGCTACTGGCTATACTCAATAGTTAGAAGAGTGCCCAGCAAAGAGTAGGCCCTCAAAACTTTATTTTGAATAAATGACTCACTTTTCATTGAGCAATCTGGCAATATTTGCATCTCATTAAAAGTTCAGGATAGGATGCCGGGGTGGCTCAGTCGGCTAAGCTAGTCTGCCTTCGGCTCAGGTCATGATCCCAGGGTCCTGGGATCAAGTTCCGCATCGGGCTTTCCACTCAGCAGGGAGTCTGCTTCCCCCTCTGCCTGCTGCTCCCCTGCTTGCGCACACGCTGTCTCTCTGTCAAATAGATAAAATCTTAAAAAAAAAAAAAGTAGAAGAAAACTGAATTTTTGATCCTGATGATATGCTGGCTGCATCATTGGTCCGTGGTTGTCTGTGTCTCTCTGAACTTGGCTTTCCTCATCTGTGAATGGGGTAGGCGGTCCCCCCTCCTCCCATGCTGGCAGCGGAGTCAGCTGAGACGATGAATGGGGAAAACAGCACGGCGCATATTGTAGGTCGTCGGTCGGTTTGCTGGCTCTGAAAGACATCTGACCGTAGATGAGGCAGTAGCCCCAGTGATTCTCCAGGTTTTCAGTACCTTCAGGGTCCTTACCTGTAAAGTGGGAAAAATAATCATATACTACTCATTTGCTAAACATGTTAATACATGTAGAATAATTAGAACCCTGTCTACCATCTGCTAAATGCCTGGCAAGCATTAGCTGTTGTTGTTTATAACTGTTACTACTCTTGATTTCTTATGGACACTTTGCCCTCAAAGTACACATTCAAACAGCATTTTATAAATAGGTGCAGAGAACCCCCAGTTCCCATGGAACTCCTACTCTTACCGTACACACATACGCAATGTGTTATCCTTTACCACTATCTGTCTTTGAGGCCAAATCCTAAAAGAGAGTTTGGTCATAGGGCTTATCTAAAAGTATCCAAAAATATTAGTGTCTGTGTGACTGTAATCTGTCTGGGGTTCCTAATGTACATCAAATACTCAAGATGATGTTGCCAAAAAGGGTTTTAGTAGTGATTCCGTTGGCTGGTTTGTTTATTCAGGGTCGAAAAGAGCTTGATAAATACCGAAGGTGATAGCTTTTCTTCTTTTGAAGTTCATTCTTTACTTTTAATTGTGGACTAAAATCTGAAACCAGAGTATATTTTGCAAAGCCAAACACAGAGAGAGAGACATTTGAAAAACCTGCATTTGGCTTGTCGGATCACTTGCACAGCTGCCAACGGCCGCCGCAGACCTCGCCGCGGGAGTCGCCGTCAGGCGGCTGGGGATCTGGGTGGTGTTTCTGGCCCCGGATCTGCCTTACTGGATGATCTTTAACTTTTCTGGAACTGTAAATAGCAACCCTTGTCATTCTCATCTGAGAATTCGGAAAAGCCTGTTGGTAAAAGCTCTTAGGAATCTTCCGGGAAAGTCTCTTGGTACCTAAATAGACCTAACCACTGACTTTTTTGTTTTGTTTTGTTTTCCCCAATGTTCTCTTTGCCACGAAAACAAAACAAAACAAAAAGACTACTCGGAGTTGCTGTTGGTATTGTCACGGAACAGCAGTTAGTGATTGTAATAATGAGTGCACACGTGAGGCACTCATCGAAAATTGGACATGGTTTATAAATGCTAAATAATAATAATGATGTCACAAGGCTTTCATTTTCAAACCGTCTTAATTTCATTCTCAGTTTGAGATTGTAGATTACAGTCGTTAATTATAGAAATTGGCCCAGAGTGAAACCTTAAATCAGATTTCTGCTAAAGTGCATGACTGCAGCAAATTACTTTATAGTGGAAGAGAATGGCATCGTCTCGGGTGGAGTGGGGTCTTCCCTCCACCCCGGGTGGTGATTTTCCTCTCCGTGCTCTGTGGCACAGCAGGTGTTCTAAGCAATCCCCTTTTCCTGAGCTAAGCAGCCCATGAGTACTGCTGTCTCGGTATTCTCGTAGAAGTCCTAACTGCATTGTTAGTATTGGTTCCACAGTCTCCTTTCTTCCACACTGTGTTCCCTCTCTCTCCCTTTTGCATTCTCAGCCTCTCCCTCTCTTTCTCTCTCGTCCCCTTCCTCTCTCCCTCCTGCCTCCCTCTCTTACACTCTCACATGGACTGTATCTCTTAGCTCACATTTGCTCATGTGCTCCTTCTTCTTTCCCTCTGTCCCTCCTTGCCTCTCCCATGACCGCCTTCTCAGCCCCCTCCAAAGGCAGTTACTTTCAACACCTGCCTTCACCCAGCTCTGAAAAGGGAAGGACTAAGCAAAAAGAGCCAAGTTCTCATCCCTGGCCTTTAGCAGCTGCGAGTCTGTAACCCATACAATCTTGGGCTACTTCCCTATTTAGCCTGTAGTCCTGAGCAAACAAAGTTGGGTAACTGATCTTGGCCTTCATCCTGGCTGCTCTTGGCTACCTGACTTCCTGTTCTTTCTCTTTCTTTGTGGACCAGAACATCACCTCTCTGATGGTAGCAGTCTGGATCGCTGACCCCACCCTGGTCTTCGTTGTATGAGGCATCTGCAGATCTTGGATTGTAATCACCAGTTTACTGGTCTGGCTCTCAAACTAGTCTTTGAGTTCTTTGAGGACGATGGTGGTATCGTATTCATCTCCATATCCTAAGCCCTTCACTCTGTACCCAGTACAAGGAGGATGGTCATTAAACATCTACTGAAATTAATTTAATCCATCCACTCTTGAAACCACTGTTTAGTAGATGAGTGTGCTCTGCCGTGGATTATGCTAGCTGTCCCCACAAGGTCCTGCCATGGAGGAACACAAAGGTAACCTCCACAAGGGAGTTACACACTGGGGATGGGGGTGCAGGGTGACCTCTGAATTCATCCTTAAAGAATGTACAGTTTGAAACGTGGCAGACCTGTCCAGGTGGCCGTGTATACCTCACTGGAAAAGCCTTGTCCTCGTGCACAAACCTGAGTGAGCCTCAGCAGTTCCCAAGTTTCTCTCTGGGACCCCGTGGAGTCATTATTGCCTTTGAGTGCTTTTTATTCCATTGTTTTGGCAACTGCCTCTCCATCCCACAGCTATTTGGAAACTACTGCTGCACCAAGCCTCATTGCTAACAACATTTAATAGCTGTCATTAGAAAGCAAGCTTCTGCTTACCAGTCAGCCTGCTGTGAATGGTAATGGGAGGTTTCTGTTGGGGAGTGGCCCCCATCTCTAATTGGTTTGAAAAATATCGCTCATTTACTTTATTCTTAAGACATTGCCTTTTATTGAGCGTCACTAAGCATGTGCCTCCATTCTGTTCTAATTCAACATAGCTGTAGAGTACTGAGAGGGGTTTTCTTATTTCTTACCTGTTGTCTAGGTAACTTGTCCACTCTTGTTGTTGCTTGTTGAAATAAATGTATGTATAAATATCCGTTAATTTCTTTACAGGCAATGTACTAAACATTTTATATGTATTATCTCATTTAAGCCTTTCAACAACCTTGTAGACTAGGTACTGTTACTCACGCCTTTTAGATAAGGAAGCCATGTTCAGGAGAGGTGGTATGAAGTACCTGGGTGTGAAGCCCAGGATTCCAGTGGTAGTATCTGGCATGAATGGATGACTTTGAGCCTCACCACTGCAACATGTTCTCTGTGTGACCTTGGAGCTTTATCAGCTACAGAGGGCTAACCTCCACTGGACTTACTGAATAGGGTTCAGGCAAGAATCAATATTTAAACTAAGTGTTCACATCGGGTACTTTCTGAAACAGTTAAATGGGGAACACATGGAAGGCATTCTTTTCTTGCATTTTTTTTTTTTAAGATTTATTTAATTGTGAGAGAGAGTGGGGGAAGGAACTGAGGGAGAGAATCTGCAGAGTCCCCATGGAGCACGAAGCCCTATGCAGGGCTCAGTCTCATGACCCTGAGGTCATAACCTGAGCTGAGACAGCCAAAAATTGGATGCTGAACCGGCTGAACCACCGAGAGGTCCCTCCTCATATCTCTCCTGTTTGTGTAGTTAATTTAGCATATTGAAGTAACAGGATTTAAACTGGCGTGCTGCACACACATATATGCTTTTGTGTACCCTAATTTAATTGTGATGCCATCGCTGGAATTTTGATGCCTCCAGCTTGATGAATAACCATTTTCTATGGATGTTATCAATTAATCTAGGTAATGAATTCTCTTCATTATCTTGTTCTTCATGTTAATTATACAGGATTTTCTTATACCTATTTATCAAGTCAGGATGAGTCTTTTCTTTTTTTTTGGTCCACATGACTTTGAATATGAAATATGTACAAACAGGTTAACATGATGGGTTTAAATTTACATTTCTGAAAAATTCCAGTCACTGGCTTAACTTTCTTCAGATCCTTACTTGTGGTATGAGCTTGTATCTCATTCTTTTGGGGCTCATTTTTTTTTAATCAAAATGTTGTTATCTTAGATAATTAAACTATTTCTGGTTTTTGAGAATATACCTCTTGCATATCAAAGAGGTATTAAGGAAGCATGGAAAAGCTTAAATCTTTACCTACTAAAACGAAACAGCAAGTAATCACTAACTTCCTACTTTTGAAATATTCCCTAAGGCATGATGACAAATAAAAATTTAATAAAGCATGGGGGAGGGAAAGAAATAAGTTCATAAAATTTTAAATGACACTACTCATAAAGGAACAGTTTTAGACAACAATATAAGAAAAAGCAGTGTAATAAATGAGTGTTGATTGATTCCATGTTGAGTTCAGAGAATTGAGTGATGGGAGAATATGAATTAATATGGTCATGATATATATTGCTATTTACTCATTCAGTACTAAGTTTTAACTTTTTTAACCTTTTTTGGGCCTTTTGTCCTACATTTTATATTCTGTGGTTAGAAACAATAACAACAACAACAAGTCTTATTCTAATTGTCTCTATTGCTCAGGCAGTTAATTTTGAGAATGTCAGCCAACAGCATTTTGATGGGCACCTTCCTATTTTTGACTTCAGGTGGAAGCCATCCTTGTCAATATTTTTGGTGGAATCGTCAACTGTGCCATCATTGCCAATGGGATCACCAAAGCCTGCCGGGAGCTAGAACTCAAGGTGCCCCTGGTGGTCCGGCTGGAAGGTGAGTCATGGTAGACTTCCCCAGTGCCCAAGATCAGGTGCCAGTGGGTTTTGCAGTATAGACTTCCTAAGACAACATATAGAATCACTGGGTTAAATAAGGTGAAACAGATGCTCTACAGAAATACTTCTCTGAGTCTCTAACAAGCTAGTAAAGACGGCTTCTCTCCAAGAATGGCATAGGTTGGGGCGCCTGGGTGGCTCAGTGGGTTAAAGCCTCTGCCTTCAGCTTGGGTCATGATCCCAAGGTCCTGGGATCGAGCCCCGCATCAGGCTCTCTGCTCAGCAGGGAGCCTGCTTCCCTTCCTCCCTCTCTGCCTGTCTCTTTGCCTACTTGCGATCTCTGTCAAATAAATAAATAAAATCTTTAAAAAAAAAAAAAGAATGGCATAGGTTATGATTCTCCATATTTTCCACACTCATTCCAGGGTGGGGTTTTGAATTATGAATCACTTCATAAAATTAGTGCTTTGAAACACTCTGAGAAATGCTACCCCAAGATTTATTCATCATGGAAGAGCAATGGTTGTTGAACGTTTTGGTCTTAGGGCTCCTTTACGTGTTAAAATTGAGGATCCTAAAGGGCTAAGGTTAATTTTGGGTTACAACTGTTGGTATTAATTGATTACATAATTAATTAAATTGTAGAAAAAATAAATTAATTTGGTAATGAGTATAACTACTTGGAATTTTTTAAATACTTTTTCAACAATAATTTTATATTGTATATTTTATATACAAATATATTATGCTGCATATTTCATGAAAAATATCATAAAAATTTTAGTGAGAATAGCAGCACTGTTTTATATTTTTACAAATCCCTTTATTTACTATCTAGCTTAATATTTGCTTCTGCATTATATATGTTGCAATATGTTGTTTTGGCTGAAGTATGTGAGGAAAATATGGCCTTACAGAGGTCATTTGAAAAAGGGAGGGGTTTTTAATAACCATTTCATGTAATTGTGAGTTTTCTTTCTTCATTGGTACTACACTAAAGTTAGTAAGTAGTAGTTTCTTTTTAAAGATTAGTATATAAATCTGAAACTATTTCAGAGGATTTTTCATACTCTTATATTAAAATCCATTGATCTGGGGCACCTGGGTGGCTCAATTGGTTAGGAGTCAGCCTTTGATTCAGGTCAGGATCCTAGTGTTCTGGGATCGAGCCCTGAGTCGGGGCTCCCTGCTCAGAGGGGAATCTGCTTGTGTTCTTACTTTCTCTCTGACAGACAAATAAATAAAATCTGTTGATCTGTCCTAAACATTAAGCGGATCTTCGACATGTATGGTTTGCAGTACCATGCAAATGGAAAATAACGGAATTATGCAGATCATCCAAAGATTGGCGCATTTCAACATACAATATAAAAAAGTTCACATTTGTTCATATCACACCATTCTCATCAGCAAAACGTCTAAATATTGGGATGCTGTCAAGGTGGTAGATGCAACTTTTCCAGAAATCTGATTTTCACTTTAAATAAAGTATAGATTTTATCATCAGCCCCACATCGGTTAGCTGTTTTCCTCGAAGTGACAGCCTGGCTTCACTCATTTTGGAGAAAATGGGTACCACATTCCTAAGTCAGGATAACCACAGTGTGTCTGTCATTCTTCCAAGAAAATATAATGTTCCATAGAGAAGTGGGTGGTGTAACTTGCTACTCAGACAGTTGCACAAATGCATGTTTTAGAACAACCATAACAGTTCAGGATACAGCAGACTTGTTTTATGTGTACATGCCCCACGGTCACTCAGAGTATTCAAAAGACCTATGCTCAGGTGAGATTTAATAAAATTAATATTCCTTTACTGTCCATCAAGGACATTCTTACCTGCAAGTGGCAACTTCATATTGCAAGTGCATGGTGGTAAAAATACAGTGGCCATTCCTACAGCTCAGTGCCATGCCTTTGAGTCCATGGTAACATGCCAGTCATTTTACCCACCCTTCATCAGTGCAAGTGCCAACAGAGTGTTGTTGTTATTATCATAAAAACAGTTTTTGCGTCAGGGACTTCCCCCAGGATTCCGTGGACCACGCTTTGAAAACTACTGTAGCGGAGAAGCAAAAACAGGCCCTCCAGTGTAAGAACCTGTGCAAAAGGCCGTCCACCTGCTCAGCAAGTTCAGATTACAGTGACTAAGCAGCCCCAGGAGAATTCTGCGGTGCTGTTCTTGGGACAATACAGAGGCTCTTCCCCAACCTCTGTATTGGTGCCATAATTCCCTAGAGACCTTCTTCCCCTCAAGATCAAGTCCAGGGACATTTTGACCCTGCTCTTTGTATCCCTGTCCTTTGAGGTCAAGGTCCCAGAGCAGCTCCAGTCTGTTTTGTTTTCTGTTTGCCTCTTTCTGTTTCTTCTTCCTCTCACTCTCTGCCATTCTCCTTTTCTCCCTGAGACTTGCCGCCTCACAGATGTAGGTCTGCACCATATGGACTTGAAAGAAATATGGTCACAAAGGAAATGGAAGTAGCTGGAGCACCCGTTGGCAAAGTTTAATATGGACATTAAAACATATGAATGAATTAAACCTCCTTAAAAATGTAAATGTGACATAATTGATGTTTATCAAAAATAAAAAATTAAAAAAAAATAATTTCAATAAAAGGAAAGGTTACTGGCAAAGCTGCATTGAAAAAACTGATCAAGAAGTTAGTGGCGTCATCAGAGTATGTATAATTCACTGTGGATGTCACAGTGTTTTCAGGGTCCAAGTGACCAGTAACCCTCAGGTTCTAAAAGTCAGTGCTGATTGTGTTCTTCAAAGGGAGCAAGTCTCTTAAAGCAGATTAGACTCGCGTCTGTTGCTTAGAAATGAGTGTATACTTCGGTGGGCTCCTTCTTTCTTGTGATCCCTTGTATGCTTGAATGGTTCAGCAGAGGCCCATAATCATTTATTGTGAGTGCATTCATAGAAATCAAAGTTACTCCACTTTACTTTTCTACTTCACTATTTTTTTCTTAACAAAGAGCATTTCTTTTATTTTCTCACTGCACTTAGTGTTCCAGAAGTATTAAATTACCCCTCTCCTATATCTGTATTTTGTGTTTCTGGATAATACACATGCTGCACTAAGCAAAATACCATATCTGATATTTTTTCCTCTAATAATCTCTGTTGCCTGCCGCAGAGGTCTATCTTGCTGTCTTAGAGCTACTAGGAAGAAACTTTGCAATTTCCCAATTTCTTAGACAATCAGATTTGTATCTTTTTTTTTTAAGATTTTATTTATTTATTTGGCAGACAGAAATCATAAGTAAGCAGAGAGGCAGGCAGAGAGAGAGGAGGAAGCAGGCTCCCCACCGAGCAGAGAGCCCGATGCAGGGCTCAATCCCAGGACACTGGGATCATGACTCAAGCCGAAGGCAGAGGCTTTAACCCACTGAGCCACCCAGGTGCCCCAGATTTGTATCTTTTAAGTTAATGCACTTCCAAAATAGATGCTTGTGGTTTTTTAAAATCATTAATTAACATAATAAATACTGTTTGGGTCACTGAGCTTTAGATATTAAGTAGGATGTGTAGAAATAGAAACAGCCATGTTAGTTATTAGATAAATGGGGAAATACAACAAAAAGAAAAAAAAATGAACAATACAAGATAATAGATACAAAATGTTAATGGGTGTTGGCCCTAATAGACTGCTTTTGTCTTAGTAGCGATGACCACTGGGGCATCCCAGAGAGCCACCAGCATGTTTGCAAATATCAATACCTTGCAGTGTCCACCATGCAGTGTACCATGGAGAATTGCATGTGATGATTTGAGATGAACTCAAAAAGAATACTGTCCCCCCAAATTTCTGAGTCTAAAAATATGCTTGGTGACCTCGTTGTCCCTCCTCTCCTCCCTTGGAATGACCCCTATCCTGTTAGGAACATCGAGGACCTTTTATCAAGATACCAAAAGCAGGGGGGCTTTCAACATTTCTGGAGTCCTACTGGTTTTCATTTCTTCCTCTTGTGTGAAAAATGTGTCTCACACTCAACATGGTTTGTATCAAGGTCACTAATCTCCATATGTGATTTCTGGGAAACCAACAGCCCACACCAAATCAGACCTTTCCCCATGTTGTGTTGGTACAAGAGAAAAGCAAAGAATTCTGCTTTAATTCTGCTCTTGACACTAATCAGAAATAACAAAATTAAGAAAATCCATGATGGTATTACCCCTGAAGGCCCTGTAAAAGGAACTAAATAAAAACCAAGCCAGTGCTCTTTATGTTAAGGGAGTGGAGACTTCTGTAAAATGTGTCCCTTAAGCTGAGTGCCTGTGTAGCTCAGCCCACTTTCTTTGGCATAGTCTCCTTTTTAAGCTTATTCAACATTGACTACTATAATTATAGTACATTTAGAGATGTGAGTTAGCAGAGAGATATTATAAAAGGAGAGTTTCCAAGATGAGCATGGAAATAAGTAAGATTTGAATCATTGGAAAGGAAAGGAGAGGGAATTTGGTAAAGAATCAGAAGCAAGGCATGAGATCTGTTTCATACTTGACAGTTGGTACTGGGACCATAAAAGTGGTATAACCTGAAACCTAGGACCTGGGTAGATCAGAAGCCTGTGCCGGAGAGAGTAATGGCTTTGCAACAACATAGTATGACTAAAACAAACTGAGGGTTTTGGAGGGGAGAGGGGTAGGGGGTTGGTAAGCCTGGTGGTGGGTATTATGGAGGGTACATATTACATGGAGCACTGGGTGTGGTATATAAACAATGAATTTGGAACACTGAAAAAAAAAATTAAATTAAAAAAAAAAAAAAAACAGGGGCACCTGGGTGGTTCAGTGGGTTAAAGCCTCTGCCTTTGGCTCAGGACATGATCCCAGGGTCCTGGGATCGAGCCCCACATCAGGCTCTCTGCTCAGCTCAGCGGGGAGCCTGCTTCCCCCTCTCTCTTTCTGTCTCTCTGCCCGCCTCTCTGCCCACTTGGGATCTCTGTCAAATACACTAAAAAAAAAAAAATCTTCAAAAACAAAAACAAAGTTGAAATCATGTCCGTAGTCAGAGTTTACATTAGCTGGAAACTAGAAACCCGGACAGGTTTGCCATGTAGAATTAGAAGTCAAGTAGACAGTAGCAGAGATAGGAAAGGAAATGAGAGAGAAAAAGAGGGACATTTGGGTTTTAAATCTAATGACCATGAGAATGCAGGATGGCACGGTTGATGGACTGCGGCAAGTCAGAAGTGGGGACTCGCTAGAGAGAATGGGGAAGTATTACGTTGTGGTCTAGTCATCCTTAGTTGAGATAAGCCTGTAATGTCAGATGGGACACATGTGGAGGTACCGAGGGAGGAATCTGGGGAGTGATCCAAGGAGAAACGTGATAGAAAAATGGGTAGGTCGACCCACTTTGAAGTTCCTCCGTAAACCACACTCAGATCTTGCTGTCTTAGAAATTGTTCTCCTGCAGTACAGCTTAGTTAAAGGAGAAACCAACCCAAACCAAAAATGTCCTGTCACAGGAAGTCTTGTTCTCAGCGCTTCCAGTGGGGAACAGTTGCTAACTACTGGGACCTTTGGAGGAATTTCTCTGTACTCTGTATAGATTTTCCATTAGCTTTCTCTGGGTTGGAACACAAATTCTCCTCCCACAAATGTCTGTGCATGCAGCTACACTTTACCCAACCTTAGTGCATGACATGGATCCTTTTTTCTGAACAAACAACTTGTCGGTGAAGAGTCAGGAACATTCTGGACAATTCTAGTGGTAGTTGCTATTTAACCTGATTTAACACTGATATTTTCTGCTTTAACTGATGAATTTTTCAATTATATTTATTCATACTCATATTAAAATTGGTTCACATCCCCAGAATGTGCACTGTCATCCAGGTAAGAAAAGGGAAAAGGTACCCATCACCCCAGCCTCTGTGACAAAGCTCAGTGACACATAAAAACTAAGTGTGGCAGACAAATTCTACATGGGGTCTGAATTACAATAATAAATAAGTGTTATTGCTAACATTTGTTAACTTGCTAAGTTTCAGACACTCTGACACATAGCTATATAGTCTAAACAAATGACAGATTTTTAATGACCAAGATAACAGGCATTTCAGAAACCAATAACAGGTTTTGTTAGTAGCATCTACTTCCTATAAATAAAGAAGCTAGTTTTTTCTTGCTTGCAAAATGGCCATTTGGAAGATCTAAGATCTTGCCATAATTCTCATTAATCTGTGACCCGTATTTTCGAGACTCTGTTGCTACACACAGTGTATTAGAAATGTTTTGATGAAAGAAGTTTTAATTAATCAAATGAGACTTGATTTAGTGGGATTTTGCGGACAAATCTTTGTTCTCAGCTGTATAAGTACAACTTGTTTTACCAGTGGGTAAGGAAGAGCTTACTCTCCTCTTTGAAAATGGTAATTTTATAATTACATGTATTTACTTGCCTTATCACAACAGAACTCACCAGCTGAGACACAGGACTATTTGTATATAAAAGATTCCTAGGTAAATTGAGCAGTTGTCTTTTGGGGGGGAGCAGGTTTAGGTTTTGTACACAGTTGTTTCTAGCATGAATAAAGAACAAATAATCTGAGACATTTTTTTACCCCTCTTTAACTTGTATATATACTTGGCAAAAAAGTTACCTGGATGGTTAATGTAGCCCAACCCATGACAAGTTTGAAAAATGTACAGACATTTATTAACACCTTCGTGTACTCAGCGTGCAAAGCTGTTTTAGCCAAAGCTTTAGGTTTTGTATGGGCAGTTTTGCGGTTCTAGATCAGGGCTTCCCAATACCTTTAGAGAACTTTTCCAAAAACAATTTCATTTTTCCTTATTGTCCCATTTAAATCTGCAGCAAACTTTTTTTTTTTTTTTTAAGATTCCGTTCATGTATTTGACAGAGAGGGAAGCACAAGCAGGCAGAGCTGCAGGCAATGGGAGAGAGAGAAGGAGACTCCCCACTGAACAGGGAGCCTGATGTGGGACTCGATCCCAGGACCCTGGGATCATGACCTGAACCGAAGGTGGACGCTTTACCGACCGAGCCACCCAGGCACCCCTGCAGCAAACTTCTATATCTCAAATAAGTCTGAAAAGAAATTTGCTTTTCTCTCAGGTGTTCCTTATGATTCCAAGTTAAGCCATAAACAATAATGAGCCTAGATGATTTGTAGATTGGATTCTTTTTTTCTTAGCCAAGTCTTTCCAGTTTGGTTCTTCCATACAGTACCAAATGGTTTGTTTCAGCAACATAAACATTTTGCTTCTCTTTTGACAAATAATCTTTCAAAACAAGAGTCCCTTGTGGGTCCCTTCCTTATCCTTGTCAGTCTCTCTAAATGTGTCCTTAACTCTCTTTACAGTTGTTGAGAACATAAACATCTCTCAGTCAGAAACTTTGTATCCTGTTTATTTTACTTTCTGGAACAATGGACTAGCACCTTGTGGGCAGGTGTGGACAGGTCCTTACTGTTGATCTCTGCTATACTGACGAGTTGGAGCCCCATTCAGAGCAAAGCACATCAAGTTTCTTTCTTAGCACAGATACAGTAAAGTTGCTACATGATGCTTTGGTCTGCCTAAGGGAAAAGAAACCTCCAAGATTAAAGTGTTCAGGGAGTGTTCAGTTGTGTCTCCACACACTTGGTGGCATCCATTCTGCAAGTCTTCGGTGACTATGAGGGTGTGAGACCAAGAGGAGGGCGCCATTATTCCTCTAACTCCTGTCAGACTGCTGTGGCTGACTAGCTGGAGAAAGTTTTTGTTCAGGGTTTGCTGCTTCCCCTCAGAGTCAGCAGAGAACAAGGGTCCGCTGGCTGAGTGGGGGCATGATCCCAGGCGGAGTGAGTGTGGATGCCCAGCAGCGCCCAGGGGTTAGCTCTCTGTCCCTGGCCTCTTTGCACATTTCCCAACAGCTGCTCAGCACCGAGTTTTTTTCTTCTCTTCCTTGCTCAATCCCTCTTCTCTTTTAAGGCAAGGTACACCTGTTCTCCCCCCTCGGCTCCCAGCCTGCCCGAAACGCCTTTCCCTGCTCTTGACTCCCCCTTTCGTTCTGTGGTTGGTCTGTGGGATGTGGCTCCAAGAGGGACCATATCTTCTTGGCCAGTGTGCGTCTCTTTTCCTCTTTGTGTTTGATCCTCATTCCCCTCTCTGTCCCCAATTTCTGCACACTCTTCCTCCCCTTGCTTTCTCTACATCTCCTTCCTCCTTCTCTGTGCCCCATGGATACACCATTTCTGAGACTGATTTCTTCCTGTGGATGTCTGTCACCTCTCCTCCTTCCCGTCACTGGCATCTTCTCCCCGAGTACCCTCCTTAGTGTTAAATTCATCAGCAGCAGTATTAAACCAGAGGACACGCTGGAGAAAACCCTGCTCTGTCATTGAGCCTTAAATCTTCTCATTGTCTAAATCAATAAACACTTCTGAATGTTTAAACTTTGCTGCACTTAAACATCACACCAAGTCTCATAGGACCTAACCCAAGGTCTTAGGGCAGTGAAAGCTTTTTAGGTAGAATATTTAAGTTTCCAGACAATCCACTAGATATGGCACTTTGAATCTTCATTTTACTTCTAGATGGTTCACGTGAGTAGCTGAAATGTTTGCCATGTTGGACATCTGCTGCCTTACACAAGAAAAAGTTACTCAGTGCCCCTTAGCAAGGCAGGAATCCCACTGGTCCATGTTGTTGGGGTCTTTCAGGAGACCCAATGGCTCCTTCCCCATCTGGGGAATCTGGTGAGAAATATGTCAGAGGTCTAAGAGACCTCTGTTGAAGGCAAAGGTGCACCTTGTATACCGAGAGTGATCTTTCTTACTCTGAACCCCAGACACACCCAGTCACAGGCACCATGGACCCAGAGGGGAGGGCTGGGAGAGCACAGTCCAAAGGAAAGGCAGTGGAAGTGGCTGGGCTGCACATGCTGTCTTTCTCCTTTCAGACATTCCAGTCAGAGAAGTGTTTCTGCTGCTAGCGCAGAGCCAGCGGTAGTCAGAGGGGAGACCCACAGTGTTATGCTCTGCTTGGAAGGAGATGCCCGTCTGATGCACATCCAGTGATCGGTCTTCCCTGGGCGTGGGCTGTGTTTCGGTCAGGTGGCCGCCTCAGTCTAGCCAGTGGTCCTTCCCTCAGGAACAGGAGCCTGACATTGTTTCTGTGGGGCACTCGTAATAAGTCCTGCACATCACAACACCACCATCCTCTTTGTGGGTGTTTTCTGAGTGATCAGTTGGTTCATTTCTTCATGCCTCAGTTTCCGTATATAACACTTGAAAGTCGTGTTTGATCGGCCACCAAAGAGAAGGAGAACACATTGTGATGAGGAGAGGGACACCGTGGTAGATTCTATCTGTCCTACCTTAGAGGTAGCAGGTGGTCCTCTTAATAAGACTGTCCCGGAGAGTACCACGTTGAGGCTGGCCAAAGACAGAGCTATCTAGGAGGAAAGACTCCACTCGAATGTTCGAGAACAGGCAGGACAAACAGCTTTGATCTCCAGCCCCCTTCTCTTTATCAGCAGTGACCGCCTGCAGTGCTGTACCAAGAAAGATGCTGAGACTATACCCCAGCTCAGTGGCAAAGAGCTCTGGGGTCATTGTCTTCCACAGAGGTGAGAACGAAGAGTGGGAGCACTCGAGCCAAGCTCCGGCCACCGCCAATCCAGCTGCCTGCTGCATCAGAAGCAGGAAGCGGGGGCTGCCGGCTGCAAAGGCGTGAGATGAGCCTGGGTATGCCACAGCCACAAGGCCAAAAATGTGGACTGTAGACAGCAAAGGTCTGCAGACTTTTTCTGTAAGTGGCCCGATTTTAGGCTTTGTGGGCCACGTATTCCCCATTGCAATCACTCACCTCTGCCATGTAGCACAGAAGCAGTGTAGACAGTATAGAAAGGAACGGGCATGGCTCTGCCATAATAAAGCATCGTTCAGAGACAAACAGTGGGGCCTAAGTTGCAGCCTGGTGTGGGTAGAGAAGAGGGCAGCAGCAAGACCTAGAATTCTGGAAACGCCTCGTGATCTCTGAGTCTAAAGCCCTCTCCATCCTCAGCTCTGAATGGTTTTGTGAAAGCTGAGAAAGATTTAGGCTGTAAGAGTAATTTCTCAAGGACCAGATGAGCAGTGAGATCTCGCAGTCGTTCCCCCGTGCAGGTACAGAATCATGGGCAGCGATGCACTGATGTCCCCTCTCAGGCAGCCGTGGAGTTCCAGAAATCAGGATTCCAGACAGAAGTCTCACACCACCAAAATTACCTTCGAAAAGTCCTGAAATCACCCATGTGTTAGAATATACGTGAGTTGAAAGCCATGAGGTAGACTGAAGAAAGGCATGAAGGGGAGCTCCGTGCAGATGCTTAGGTATATAGAACACCCCTTCTTTACAAGAATGGCTCTATTCCTAGTAGGTACAGAATTTTATAGCATTCTTGCTTGTCAGAGGATTCATTCGGTTCCAGTTTAATAGTAAGTCTCCCGGGGCACCTGGGTGGCTCAGTGGCTTAAGCCTCTGCCTTGGGTTCAGGTCATGATCTCAGGATCCTGGGATCGAGTCCCACTTCAGGCTCTCTGCTCAGCAGGGAGCCTGCTTCCCCCCTCTCTCTCTGCCTGCTCTCTGCCTGCTCTCTGCCTCCTTGTGATCTTTCTCTCTCTGTCAAATAAGTAAATAAATAAAATTTTAAAAATAAATAAAAAACAGTAAGCCTCCCATACCAACATATTTTATATGTTGCCTTTTTGGACAGTTAACATAGTTGAAAGCAAAAGCATCAACAGCTCACATGAGCCCTTGATGGATATATATTAGAGTTCGTCCTCACCCTCGCTAGCACAATCCTAAGTCCGTGCACACCAGCTTCACAACCCGGCCATCGGCTTCCTGTCACTACAAGCAGTGGCTCCCGCTGGCATCTTGAGAACACTTGTCACACTCACATCCTCAGCAGTGGTTACTTCTTACCACAGCAGAAGAAATTACCGAGGAATATAGGGGTACAGAAGAGAGAGTCCTATAGGGTATCTTAGTCATTCTTGATTTTCCCAAAAGGTGAAGGATACAAGGCATTTCTGTAAGATACTCATCCAACCACAGTAACTTCCCAAGGTCACTCAACTTCTCGTGACCAAACCAGGTATAAAGTCTCAGTTTTCTCATCTGGACATGGGAATAAACATACAGCAGTGTCATGCGGTTGTTGTAAGAAGCGGATGCGTTTTCAAATAACCTATACAGGCCCTGGCTCAGTAAACGTTAGCTGCCATCATTACCCTGATTCCGAGCTTGACCGAGGGGCTTACTCAGGGAGCCTTGGCGACAGTGTGCCAAGCAAGGTGTGAGCCGTGGGGAGCACGTCGTCTCAAACGGGAGGACTGCTGACACAGCGGGACTCTACCCCGGACTCTCGGTGAAGTATTCCATTTTTAACAGTACAGTAATAGGACAAAAGAGATGTGATACGTTATCTAAATTTACATGTCACCAAGAAAATGGACCTCTTCTATCTGCTTGTCACTTGAAAAGAGAATAATGAAAGAGGATCAAGGGCAAAAGGACAGAGAACATTTTAGGAGGAATCTGCTGCTTTGTAGAATTGGGTTTGTTTCCACTGACCTCCTTTCTCCCCAGGACGGAGGGGGGGAAGATACCATTGCTTAGAGCCAGGGTCGAAGTATTGGAGGATTTATGGGCCGTGCTGACTCTGTCCCAGCAGCTCTGCCGTCGACAATCTGCAAATGAATCACTTTGGCTGTAGGCCAGTGAAACTGTATTTATGGACACGGAAATTTGAATTTCATGTAATTTTCATGCATCAGAAAATATTATTCTTCTGATTTTTTTCCCTAACTATTTAAAAATGTAAAAACTATTCTTAGCTGATTTAGAACTGCCCTGACTTAAAACACCAGGCCGAGAGGCAGACCTGTCGTGGCTCACTGGTAATTTGACCTGAACAAATCATTTAATGTTTCTGGGCCTCAGTTTCCTCTAGTGAAAACAAGAGATTTATCCTAAAGGATAATTAGGATTCTTTCTAGCACTAGAAGGTCAGGCTGTGTGGTTGTCCTGTGGCTCTATAGTCAGATAAACCTAGATTCTTAATCTCAGCTTAGCCTTTGACTTGCTGGGGGCATAGGGCAAGTTCCTAAGATTTCCAGTTCCTCAATTATCTCATCTGTAAAATGAGGGATTAAAAACAAGGTCTTCTTGGGTGCCTGGGTGGCTCAGTCGGGTAAGTGGCTGCTTTGGGCTCAGGTCATGAACCCAGGGTCCTGGGATGGAGCCCCACGTAGAGCTCCCTGCTCAGCAGGGAGTCTGCATCTCCCTCTCTGCCTGCTTGTGCTATCTCTGTCAAATAAATAAATAAAACCTATAAAACAAAACAACAAGGTCTTCTTTAAGGCTGCTAATGGTTGAAGTGATACGATAATTGTGAACCCGTTAACTCATGTACCCAACAGACATTAATTGCACCTAGTGTATATTCAGTAAGTGACAACTATTGCTTTCTTTAAAAAAAAAAAAAAGAAAGAAAAGAAAATCCCAGCTCCCATATACATCCAGACTGGAGAGTAGTTTTCTTCACAGCCCTGTGATAAGCCTAACTGGGGGGTGGGGGGGGAGTGGGCGTACCTTTTGAACAAAACCCAGTAATTTCTGTCCAGTGGTACCTTCTCTTGCAAGTATTAGATTTTGATGAATTAACCTTGCGTCTCTGTTTACAGCTCTCTCACTCCACCTGCTGGCAGGAAGTCAGTGGTAAAACATGCACCAGTGGAAACTTAAAAATTTAATAATTATTCTTTTTATAATATCCTCTGCCAGTAGACCGAGATTTCATTATCAAACCATTCCCGTTTGATTCTCTGTGCATTGCCATTTTTAAGGCATCGGGCAGATTTGAAAAGCTTAGCAGCTTTTCAGCCCACAGATGTTAAGAAGTGCTTGAAGTTGAACAAGTGTGAGTCAATCAGTTATCTCTTTAGGTGGTTATTAAAACTGTTGTCCTGCAGCCTCATTGAAAAGCAATGCAGCATTTAATAAATATTAGAGGATGTCAGCAGCACTATTTAAATGTGGGGAAGAGATCAACTCCCTTTGTAATTGGGTACACAGGCATAAACACTGTCTTTGGAACTCTTAATTCTGTGTTGGAGTTTAAAGCAGCTATGGTGGTTTCTATTTAGAAATAAAGACAAGGAAGGGGCTGGGGAGCAGGTGTCAGCCACCTGCTGAATCAAGAAGAAACCAACCTTGAATATTCAAAAGAGCAGCGTCAATGAAAGGAACCCACACATCAGCAAACATCTGCCCAAGGCTTCCCCTGTTTTTCTTTTCCAATGATCTTTTGACGCTGTTAGTGTTCTTTTTGACCCTCTTCTCTGTTGTGTTCGCACTTTCCCCTTGGAGCTGCTCTCTCTCTTTTTTTTTTTTTTTAAGATTTTATTTATTTATTTGCCAGACAGAGATCACAAGCAGGCAGAGAGGCAGGCAGAGAGAGAGGAGGAAGCAGGCTCCCTGCTGAGCAGAGAGTCCGATGCGGGCGGGGGTGGGGGGGGGTGTCGGTTCCAGGACCTGAGATCATGACCTAAGCTGAAGGCAGAGGCTTCAACCCACTGAGCCACCCAGGCGCCCCTGGAGCTGCTCTCTTGCAGTAATGAGGGAAGCAGGGTAGGTGGGCAGCAAGACAGAAGGGTTCAGGGAGAAACCAGCCTGGGTGCTGGGACAGAGTGCTGGCAGGGTCAGGATAGAGGCTGCTGCACTGGAGACTTGATGGGCTCAGTTTTTGCCCTTGCTCTCTGTATCTGACTCTTGTCTATACCTCTTTATTTTTATGTGTGTCTCTCTCTGGGTTATTCCTCAGGACTCTTTCCCCTCCCCCCACCAACTCCTTTCTGTCCCCCACCCCTCCCCTTCCCTCTCCTCTCTCCATTTTCTCCTCTTCTTCCTTCCTTTCCCTGTCCCTCCCTTGCACATGCTGGGGTTCTGAGTATGCTTAGCCTGTACTTAATAATTAAGGCTATAATTAAAGTGTAACTGCAAGCATAATTAAAATTCACTTCAATGGAGCCTGGAATTGTGAAGCAATTAGGCATTTTGATATGGCCCTGTAGAACAGCTGGAAGGAGAGAATGGCCCATTTTCCTGAGAGCTGTTCCACCCCCCCTCTTCTGGCCCCGCCCCCTCGTTGTTAACCTTGAGCAAGAGGGCGGTGGAAGGCCAAGCTCAAGGGAAGCAGAGCTGCTGGGCCAAAGGAGGGGCAGCAGCTTGGAGTCCTCCAGGCACTCCGCCAGCCAGCTGCTCCTCAGCGCTTTTTAGAGGAGGCCACTACGGAAGCCAAGAAACTCGGGAACAGTCGCGCCTTATTTTCAGGTGATTTGGGGCTTCTCTTTCAATGCTAGTAGTTATTTGGGGGCTATCAGGCCAGCAAAGTGATCAGAAAAGCACCTTCCCACACCTCACCTCATACTTGCCATGTATGAGTCTGTCCATCGTCATTCGGTCGATCAACAAGCAGGTGCTTCGTAACAGCTACTGCACCGAGTTCGGAGAGATCCTGGTAGGCCGGCCTGGCACAGTGTCAGCCCCCACGAAGCTTGTGTTTGGTGGGCAAGAGAGAAATGTTAGTGAGCAATCCCAGTAGTGCTATGATTCTGGATGTACAAGGTACTGTAGAAGCTCTTTGACAAACCCCTGCTCTAGTTTGAGGGTGGGGGAGTGGTGACAAGGAAGGCATCCCCAACAAAATGCCATTTAAACAGGTATCTCACAAACGTTTGGGTGTCAGCCGAGCAGAGAGAAGGCAGGAGTTCTAGGTGGAGGACTCAAGGCCAACAGCCCGGCATTTCTGCAGTTCATGAATTTCTAAATCAGTCATGTCACCCCTTTTGGAATACCGGGCTCTACGTTGTTTCCAGAACAAGGCATTAGTTAAGGAACTGACTTAGTCAGGTTTCTTGGTTGCAAGGAAGAGAGACTAGTTCAAGTAGTATCAAAAACCTAAAATGGTCAAGAGCTGGTTTCATCTATAGCCATGGAAAGGAATACAGGTAAAAGTGCATAAGCAGTTCTCAGAGTGGATGGAAGCCAGGATGCAGCTGGCCCCCAGGAGAAGGAAGCTAGAGCGTGGAGGCCGCCCTCCGGAGCATCTCTCCAGCAGCCTGTGCCCTGACAGCACTCCTCTCTGCATGTTTGCACTGCCTTCCTCTCCCATGCTTAATACTTAGAGCTGTGTATGTCTTCTCAGGGCTGCCCCGTTCTATTTCATGTATACTACCCATTCAGATTCTCACCTGTATTTGGATCACCCTTGGATCAGGTGCAGTCGTGCTGTGGGGACAGTCCACATCTGCCTCCAGGCAAAGAACACCACGTGGTCCCTCCTCTAGTAGGAGACTGGGTAGGGTAGGTACAGCCAGACAGGGAGGTCAGGACACCTGAGTTGTACCTGCTCTTAAGTAATTTATAGCATCATTGAAGTTTAGATGATCTCATGCATGGGAAAGTGCTACAGATTTTAAATGTCAAACAGGAGTCACCAAGAAATCAAAAACTGAGTGGGAAGAACAAAGGATTTTGAGACTGAATCCTGCCAATCACTAAGCCTCAGTGCCCTTGGCCAAAAAAGTAAATAAATGAATAAAAAGAACTCATTTATAAACACCTGGCTCACAAGGTCTTTTAGAAACACGAAACTCACCAGTTCAAAGTCTCAAATAAAGTATTGCGGGAAGACTGAAAAACAAAGATTCTTTTTTTATTATCATCACTGTGATTACGATGATGATGATGTCATGTATTTATAAAAATTGTAAGAAGGGATCATCCAAGGTTCAGCATCAATGTTTTAAGCATTAGGTCCAGAAGTCTTTCAAACCAGTGCAAGATCAAGTTCAGTGTTTATTCCACTATTTCCTAGCTATTACTAGCCAGGCTAGCTAGACTTTGACCTTTAACTTAATTGTGCCTCAGTCCTCCCCTCTGTAAAAGGAAAATAGGAACCGTAGCTATCTCAGGGTTGCCACTGAGGAACAAATGAACTAATATACTTGAGACCCTAGGACAATGCATGATGCTAAGTGAGAGCTGCTATTATTGCTTTTGTTAATGTTACCACTCCTACTGGCACTGCTGATTCTTGTACCAGTCCAGTTACACAGAAAGAGCTTGACAGGCTTGGGCAAGATTTGTGTGCACAGGACTCTCACCAAAGGAGGGTAGAGTCAGAGATGAGGAATGTTCAGGCAGGTGAACCTGCGTCTTTGATGCATGGGGTTCTTGGGGGCTGTCTGTTGAGATTGGAGACGCTCTGAAGAGAAAGGGAAGAGGGAGGAGAGCCTTTCTTTAAAATCCTAATTTAGATTTCTCCCCTGGCAGAGAACTCTAGTCCGTGTCTCTGCTGAAGGAGATAGAAATTTATATATTTAACTTTCATTGACCTTGTGGTCCAAAGACCAATTCCATTCTGTGTCAGTCAGGACTTGGCTTCACATCGTGTCATGATTCCATGAAAGTCCTATGCACAGATTAATGTCACAATCCCTTAGCCCTGCATTGAACACCTGCCACAGCCTGATCCTTTGTCCTACTTTTCAACCTCCGGGACCTTGCCTGAAACTTTACCAAATGAATCAAAATGAACACTGAGGTTGTATTAATGAAATAATAAATCTTAATATCTTCATTAGTTAAGTAAACACTATATAACAAACTGCCCTGAAATTCAACAGCGTAACACCAGGAAGGTTGTTGATCTCTTAGTTTCTCTGGTAGCGAATCTGGGTGTGGCTTAGTTGGGTCCTTTGGCTCAAGGTCTCAAAGCGGCTTTCCAAGTGTCAGCCAGGGTTTTGTCAAGACTCCTCTAGGGAAGGGTTGCTTCCAAACACACTCCTGTCGCCATTGGCAGGATGCGGTTCCTCGTGGGCTATCAGACTGTAGGCCTCAGTTACTCCTTGGCATTCGGCTGGAAAGCAGTCCTGGGTTCCGTCCTTGCTGACTTCTCCATAGGACAGTCCACAGTACGGCAGTTGGCTTCATCAGAATGAACAAAGAGTCAGAGGGAGCAAGAAAGAAGACATGGGCTTTTGTGACTTAGTCCTAGAAATGACCTTTCATCACTTTTGCTCTATTCTTACTCATAGAAGCAAGTTGCTGGCTCCAACCACAGCCAAAGGGATTATACAGGGGCATGAGCACCCGGAGGTGGGGACTGATCATAGCAGAGCCACTTTTGGAAGCTGCCCACCACACTTAAAAAGTAACATGTCATATGATACTTGACTCTCTCTGCTTGACTTATTTCACTCAGCATAGTGAGTGAGTCCCGTCCATGTTGCTACAAAAGTTAGGTATTCATCCTTTCTGATAGAGGCATAATACTCCATAGTGTATATGGACCACATCTTCCTTATCCATTTGTCCATTGAAGGGCATCTTGGTTCTTTCCAGAGTTTGGCGACTGTGGCCATTGCTGCTATAAACGTTGGGGTACAGATGGCCCTTCTTTTCACTGTATCTGTGTCTTTGGGGTAAATACCCAGTAGTGCAATTGCAGGGTCATAGGGAAGTTCTATTTTTAATTTCTTGAGGAATCTCCACACTGTTCTCCAAAGAGGCTGCACCAACTTGCATTCCCACCAACAGTGTAAGAGGGTTCCCCTTCCTCCACATCCCCTCCAACACATGATTTCACTTATTTGTGGAGCATAACAAATAGCATGGAGGACATAGGGAGTTAGAGAGGAGAAGGGAGTTGGGGGAAATTGGAAGGGGAGATGAACCATGAGAGACTATGAACTCTGAAAAACAATCTGAGGGTTTTGAAGGAGCGGGGAGTGGGAGGTAGGGTACCAGATGGTGGGTATTATAGAGGGCACGGATTGCGTGGAACACTGGGTGTGGTGCAAAAATAATGAATACTGTTATGCTGAAAATAAATAAAAAATAAATTTAAAAAAGTAACATATCAGTTAAAGTAATACTGACTCCTGTAACAACAGAGAAACGCTAAAATGTGAGTCCTAACATAATAGAATGTTCTTCCTCATTCACATAAAGGCTAAGAGGGTGAGTGAGTGGGGTGCTCTGCTCTACAGAATTATGATAGTATCCATGCTGAAGGAGTTGTTGCCATCTTCAAAAAGGTGTCTTGGCTGGCAATGTTCCAGAGTGCAGACAGGGAAAACTGGGTGACTACAGAAGCTCATATTGGCAACTTTCATAGGTGTGTGTTTCATGTCCACTCACATGCCCTTGGCCAGAACTCACTCATGTGATACCACGTAGATGCAAGAAGCCCTGGGAAATGTAGTTCCTGGTTGGGCAGCTTCCTCCTGGCAACAGCTGTCCCATATAGAAGAGAAGCTTGAAACTTTGGTGGACAGCCAGGCAAGTCGGCCACAGACGCGCAGACAGACATTTATGAAATCCTTTCACATGTATTATTCCATTTGCTTCTCATCACAATCTGTGCTATCAGCATTATTATTCTCATTTTAAAAAGGAGGAGAGGTGGGGCATGGGGGGCAAAGGGAGAGGTAGAGAGAGAATTTTAAGCTGGCTGCATGCCCAGCACAGAGCCCACGACGTAGGGCTGGATCTCACCACCCTGAGATCATGACCTGAGCCGAAATCAAGAGTTGGAACGCTGAACCAACTGAGCCACCAAGGCGCCCCATTATTGTCATTTTATAGACAGGGAGACAGATTGGTATATCTTTAGAACATGAAGGCTTGTATAATTAGGGCAAGCAGAGTTCAACTTCTCATCTCTGTTGTGTCATCTGTGAAAGAGGGACAGTAAGATCTAGGTACCATCATCGTAAAGATTTCATGCGCTGCTCACAAGTCATTTAGCATCATATCTGGAATATGAAAGTGCTTAATGAGTATTAGTTATAGGGCAGATGATCCTAATGTTATGTCTGGAGATAAAGAAGTTGAGACTCAAAGGAGTTACACAACTAACGTACAACAGAGCCAGAATGAGAAGCTGGGGATCTTAGGTAACAACTTTCCTACCTTTTGAGTTGTTGCTATCCACAGAGGCCATTCAGCAGATTGCTGTGGGAAACAGCAGTGAGTCAGCCTTAAACTAAAGGCGCAGTGCCAGGTGTCCCCTTCCCCTCCACTATGGGGACCCCAGGCTCCCAGGAGAATCAACACTGTGTCACCTTGCTAGCACAACTCTTCCTCTTTAACTCTGCCTTTGCCTTTTTGGATGAAACATGCTGACCGAGTGCCTCCTTTTTATTTGTACACGTAGGTCCTCCAAGGCTTATATTTCAAGGTCTTTGTTTATAAATAGGCTCTGTCTTGCTAACTAGATAGAAGCATAGGAAATGATGTAAGATGAGGTATTTCATTAGACTCTTAAATTTTATCACATTTCTCCAACGGGGCTCATTCGCTCTGAAAGAACAGAGAGGCAGTTTGCATGCTAAACAGTCAGCTGCAGAAGCACACCTTTGGGCAAGGGAGTGAAGGGTAGCTTGGCCTGCAGAAGCTACAAATCCAGCAGAAGTGGGACACTGAGACACCCCCTCAGAGGCTGCAGTGCTCTTTTTGGGTCCTCTGACCTTTCTGTCAGACAGAGTGGGGAAGAAGCAAGAACAGAGGTGTGGAATGCTGTCCTTCCCAAAGCAGTAGACCAGTGCCATCAGTGGGTGGGTTTTCAGAACGTTAGCTGAGTGCCAACTCAGACCCTTCATTTCAAGAGGTCTTTAAGACAAATGACTTCTGGCATGGGCCAAACCTGCATGAAAGCCTCTTGACTATAGATTATCAGCAGAAATTTCAGCTTTTCATCAGTTAAAAAAAAAAAACAAACAAACAAACAAAAAACAAAAAAACCAAAAAACAAAAAGCCATTGGTCTCATGCAATTCCTATCTTTCATCTTGTTTTCTAGCCAGACCACCACTTGTTAGAGATCTTGCCACACCCTCTTCCCTGTCAACAACCTTGATTAAAACCTGTAATTGATTCATTTCCTGGTGAAAAGCTAGGGATTGGTCAGTCCTTGCATCTTCTTGTGTTACTTTCAATATTCTGTCCCATTCTTTTTCTTTAGACTCCGTATTCAGATTATTCAAGCAAGGGATGGATCCATTCCAGAGGATTTTCCTCTTTCAAACTACTTGACTAAGTAGTCACTAGTTTTTCTTTGGTCACAGTCTTGTAAGAACCTTGCAAATCATGATTTGCCAGAAAAAATATAGGTAGCATCTTTGTAATGCCAGGTATTTGAGGTAAAAAGAGCAAACAAAACAAAACAAAAACCATAAAACAAAAAAAGTATATTCATCATCTGAATATATGTAAATAGCTAAATCTGGATCCTAAGAAGCTGGAACTGAGTTTAATTAAATTGTGTTCATGAGACCTGGGCATTGCACAATTTCTGCTCATAGGAAACTTCCCGGGGGACCACCTCTAGTTTCATTTGAGTGACTCTTCGTACCCCCCCCAACCCCCACCTTCTAGGAACCAATGTCCACGAGGCCCAGAACATTCTCAATAACAGTGGACTCCCCATTACTTCGGCCGTCGACCTGGAGGACGCAGCCAAGAAGTCTGTGGCTAGCGTGGCCAAGAAGTGACAGCTCTGTCCTGACCTCTTGGAGGAAGAAGTCCATTTTGCCGGAAAAAGTAATGTTTTTGTCATCACTGTGAAGGAAATGATTATCCCATTGGGGGAAAAAGGAGAAAGGATGAGCCAGGGGATGAATCACTGTACCTAAGTTCTTAAATCTACATTTCTGCATTTTCTTGAATAAGACAGCTAGGCAACCAAATAATCTGATTTGACTTAGAACCTTTATCCATGTCCTGTTCTCATACTTTTCCGTCATGGTAAGCCTGCTCACTAGGCATGTTTCACCAGCTATGGGGGAGCAGTCTATTTGGCCAAACAGTGTGTGTATATACATAGAATTTGAGAACAGACCTTGGTTCATTTACAACAAATTTACAACAATTTTTAATTTAAAAAAATGCATGCTGTAAAAAAACTCAGGATTCCATTTGACAGACTCTCAAAAAGACACAGCTAAGACATTCAGAAGTGTTGTGCACTGCAACAGCTTCTACGAGTTTCTAATTCCAATGCTTAGAAAATCCCTGAATGTTCCAAAACATACTATCGTACAGTAGATGATCCACATTAATATCCCACATGTGTATTCGACTGTTTGCCTTAATATTGAATATACTGTTTACCTCACACTAAAAATACAGCCAGAAGCCTTATTTGTGATTTTGGCATAGAAGGGTCTATTTCAATGTCAAAACTGAAGAATGCTGATTCTTATGGAAATCTCCATAATTAAGTCATTTCAAGACAAGACCGTGCTGAAGACCAAATTCTGTTGTGTTGTTATCTTTTCTCCCCTCTCTTGTCCGTCCAGAATCTACCGGCTGGGAAAATGTAATTGAGAGAATGTGGCGTTTTCTCATAATGTCCATTTCTGGGGACGCCTGGGTGGCTCAGTTGGTTGAGCAGCTGCCTTCAGCTCAGGTCATGATCCCGGCGTCCTGGGATCAAGTCCCACATCGGGCTCCTTGCTTGGCAGGGAGCCTGCTTCTCCTTCTGCCTCTGCCTGCCATTCTGTCTGCCTGTGCTCACTCTAGCTCCTTTCTCTCTGACAAATAAATAAATAAAACCTATAAAAAAAAAAAAGTCCATTTCTGTGGTGGGAAGGAATTTGAATTGAGTCTTTGTTTAAATTTTGGTAAATTTTTATCTGTACGCAAATTTAAATAAAATTATGTTTTTTAAGCTCTAAGGGCTGTGTATTTCTCATTTTAGTCTATTTCATTCCTTACAGTTTTTCTTTTACATCTTAGGTGTGACTTCAAAATTACAGAATTTGAGTTGTTCTGGGATTATTTCAGTTCCACTCAACTTTGTTAACCACCATTTCTGTTAACAGATTTTGCAATGTAAGAATAAAAATTTTATATAAACCAGAAGCCCAGGTAAGTGTCACAGATGTCTAACGGGCTAAAATACGACTACAGTCTGCACAATGCTGAAGGAAATAGATACCCGCAAACTTGTTCCATTTAGTGAGGCTCGGTTGTCAACATTAAAGGTTTTTCTTTTAGCGTAGAAATGTTTAACAGGCCAAATTTTTCTGTTTTTTTGTGTTTTTTTTTTATCAGTTCACACTGTTTTCATAAATTTCACAGATGGACAACAGTTAAAAAGTCATCTTTCTCTAGCTCCATATTTTCCATGGAGAGAAAAACCATTCGATAAATCAGTCTTATGTCCTTTTTTAATCATTATGCAATGAATGAAAAATATTAATAATGTCTTTTTAGGTGTGTTAGGTTCTTGATTGTGGATAACCAGTTAGTATGATGAAAGAAATAATGTGTACATTGTCAGACAAAAATCAGCATATTTCTAATTTTTTGCCCTTTGTAAAAGTCCATGTTCCTATAACCGCATATACTGTTGTTTCTAATGAATCCAATTTGGAGAAGGAGATAAAGGAATTAAATCATTTATGTGATTATTGTCTAAAAGGATTAATAACAATCAAATAGTTCTTTATTTTCAAATAAGTGGTTATTTGTCAGAATTAAGGATTTTTTTTCTTTCTCGGAAGGCCCAGGTGTCTGAGTTTATGTTGCTCACATGGTATCTTGGTGCCAAGCACAGCATAGTTGCTGTAAGTATTTGTAGAATGAATCCCTGGTATGTGTGTGTTGACCCAGCTATTGTGACTGACCTTCTAGTCTGCCCGCTGCACCATATGTAAGAATCAACAGCAATTTCCTTTAAGTCAGGTCAGTATTTTGGAAAGTTGGCCCTGTTCAAAGCAAGAATATCCATGAAAGGAGGTGACAGTATGGAAGAAGCCTACGGAGCAGGATACACTTCTTACTTGAACTGCTTTGCACACGGGATTTTAACGGATTTGCGGGTTTACCCATCACCCTCCATGTATCAACATTCCCTTCTTTTCAGTTGATTAACATATGGTATTTGTCCAGACTCTTGTCTGGCAAAAACCTAACTCAAGTTTAAGAAAAATGGGGAGAACTGTTTTGCTCTTGTGATTACAAAAGACAGAGGTTTCTGGTTACACTTAAGCCTGGATCCAGACACTCAAAACCTCAGAACCCAGACTCTGCATCTCAGAACAGCTTGTCTCTCATTGGCTTCACTCTCCATCCCATTTCCACAGGCTGGCAAAATGGCCGCTGTTCGTGCCAGTGTATATTCTCAAGTTGAACATCCCTGAAAGAAAGAGAGGGAGCAGCTGAGAAAGAGAGACTGAAAGGAAAGGCAGGAAGGAAAGAGGGGGAAGGAAGGGGAAAGAGAGGGAGGAACACAGAAAGAAAAGACGAAGGGAAGAGGAAGGAAGGAGGGAAGCTACTCTCTTCCGGGAATTAAAGAAACATCTCAGAATTAGGATAACTGACTATTTTTGGCCGGGAAACAATAACTGAAACTGTCCTTCCAGCCAGGAGTTTATAGGGCTGTCATGAGTCTCTGTTAAATACCTACCTTGCTGGCCTGAGGCTGAGACCAGCCTGACCCAACCTATCAGAGCTGAGAACGACAGAAAGGGAGGTAGTTCCGTCAGGAAAGCTGGAGATCGACTGAGAACAAACAGCGTATGCAGGGAAGGGGAAATAAGAGATGACAACCACAGTCATCAACCACGAAGCAATGAGGTAGAACAAATTACTCCATAAGGATGCTTCCCACTCTAGGATTTCATGGTTCTAGTCTATTAATTTCTTACCAGTTCTTTGAAGTACATTTTTACCCAAGCACACAAGTTACTAGGTTTTTTTGTATAGCTGTTACTTGAATCATCTAAATATTTGACCTCAATTGGTTAGTCTTGAACAGTAATGTCTGTCTAAGAAATAACGACATTATGGCACTTAGCTCAATTTTGGTTTTGTATTTACATTTTAATTCAATTCATAAATTGGCCAAATAGCCAGGAAACTTTAAAGGATCTGACTAGATCTGTGAATCTTTTTTAATTAGTTCTTTTATGACTTATATGCTGTATACATCCCTCTCAATTTGCTGAGGGGGAAAATCATCCTAAAAAATTAGACTGTTTTTTATTCAAGGTCTTAATAAAACTGGGAAGAAAAATTATGTTTTGACATTTCTAAATTAAACATTTAAAAGCCTGTGATCACTTGCAGGATGTAATCTATGTTCAAAAAATTAAACTAAATGAAAAACATATAGCTGTGGTTTAAAAAAAAAAGCAGTGTGGGGAAGAACAAGGAAGAATATGATCTTATACATCCTTCTGGATCTGGAGTTGGCAAATTAAGGTGTGAGGGGCTATTTTAGTAAATAAAGTTATATTGGCACACAGCCATGCCTATTTATGTTCACATCATTGATGGCTGTTTTCATGCTATAATAGCAGAAGTTCACTGGTTGTGATAGAGAAGTTATGACCCTCCAATATCTATTACTTGGTTTTTTAACAGAGAAACTAACAGGCATATTCTAGTCATCTAGATAAAATATGCAGTATTACTCCAGAGTGACAGCAACAGATTATTGTTGCTGGAAAAGGCAGACTGAGACATTAAAGTGAAACCAGTGAGTAAGTAGGAAATAGGATCTCTGATCTTTCCTAAACCTTGCGAGAATTTAGTAGTCTACAAAAGGCCATTTGCCAGTGAAAACTTATTCCATTATGTTAATATTTTTCTTTTCATCGCCACCAAAATTGCCTGCAGGTAGCTTGGTATGCTATTGAACATATGCTATTCTTAACTACTTACAGGTGTGTTGGAATAATATCAAATCATGACTATGAATAATGAACTCCCAAAGAGCTGAACCTATTGAGTCACCTCAGAGTAGTGCGTAATTTAATCTTGGGGTCCTGGAATGATAAGAAAGCCAGAAAAAAAGTGATTTCAGTGCCCCTGATTCCCACAACTGCCGCAGAGGCATTAATTCCATTTTACCATGGAAGGAACAGTCACGTAATGAGATAAAAGTTGTTCTGCTAAAGTTGCATGATTAGTGGCAAAAATTTAGTGTTCTAGATTTCTGGTAATCCTGTTACTTCCATGGCATCAGTGTCCAATAGAACTTTCCTTGTTGACGGCAGTGATAACTATGGTGCTATCCAGTATGTAGCTGTAGCCACATATGACTTTTGAGCATTGAATTTTGAAGCCTATTTAATTTCAGTTAATTCATGGCCATGTGTTGCCAGTAGCTACCATACTGGACAGCAGAGCTTTACAGTCTAAATCTAATGGGTTTTAGAATGCATCACTTTCACATCAGAGGACCTCACATTGAGTGCTTACTGTCTGCCAAGATCTTTACATATGTTGTCTTCATTAATCCCCTTAGCAATTCTTTGTATCCACCATTCTTATTTTACATATGAGAACATTGTATCCCAGGGAGGGTAAGAATGACCACGAACACACAACTGCTATGTGGGTGGTCAAGATAGAGATTCTGATCTTCTGAATCCAAAGCCACTGCACTTGGTTTTAAACCTGTCAGGACCCAAGTTTGTCATAGTTGTGCTGCTTATTGTCATAGAATGTTTGAGGCAAAGATATTTAGCAGGCTGAGTTCTTGAATCTGTTTCCTTTTTGGTGTACCCCATACCTTGAAAAACAAAATTTAAAAGCTCAAAGGTCAACTTACACAACTGGACAAGTTGAATGGACTACAATGGGAAGGGCACCTTTCTGGTTTTGCACAGTTTATAAGGCAAGAGCCTTTTCCCAGGGACTTAATTCTAAGGGCCTTCTCACAATTCATTGCCTTCCCCAATATTCAAAACCATGATTACCCAGTAAGACAAAAGGCAGGAGAAGTAAAAGCTGGAGACACCTATTATCACAACAATAGGAGGAAATTTTGTTAGTGACCACCCCCCTTCCTCTGGAGAACATTAGGTCCAGAAGTCTTGTCTTATATTTTGATATTTGAAATAGACCAGTTGCAATTCTTTGGTACCTTATGCCAAACTTAACAAATCCGAAATTAATTAGATTTCGTAGGCCAAATATGACAAAATACCCTTTTTTTCTTATTCCTCCCTTGCGTATGCAGTGGCAGTTAAAAAATGGGAGCTTGTTTATTTAATCCTTTTCCTACCTAGGGGAGAAAGAAATAAAGTCAAGTCATTAATGTAGTAATCAAGAGATCTGTTCTGCAGTCAGAGAGAGCTGGGGACAAACTGGAAGTTTTGAAAATGCCTATTTGGAGTTTGTTTCCACTTTCTTTTAATGCTGAATATTTGTGTGCTCTGAGTCCTTATAATTATTTGCCCTGCACAAAAAAAGGGGGGGATTAGTTTTTAAAAGACCCTATATTAAAAGCATATGTTACAACAATGACTGAACTATACTTCATTAAAATTTTTTAAAAATTGCAGAAAATTTTTCCAGAAAGTGGAAATAATTCAGATGTTTACAACTCATAAGTAGATAAATAAAATAGGGTCTATCCATGCACAGGAATATTATTCATCCATTAAAAGGAATGAGGCACAGAAATGATACAGTATGGGTGAACCCTGAAAGCACTACTAAATGAAAGAATTCATACAATATGATTTCATTTATAAGAAATGTCTAGAATGAATAAATCTGTAGAGGCATCATGTAGATTGTAGCTCCCAGGACTGGTGGGGAGAGGGGAATGAGGAGTGACTGTTAAGGGATACAGGGTTCTCTTTTGGGTTAAAATTATTAGACAGGGATGATGGTTGCAAAACTCTTTGAATATACTAAAAACCACTGAATTTTATAGTGTATAACTATGTCTCAAATCATTTTAGGCAGATGATGGATGGATCGATAGATGGGTGGATGGAAGACCTTGCATTAGGATTTCATGTGTTAATAAAAGCATAGGCTCGGGATGCCTGGGTGGCTCAGTTGGTTAAGCAGCTGCCTCCTGCTCAGGTCATGATCCCAGTGTCCTGGGATCGAGTCCCACATCGGGCTCCTTGCTCAGCAGGGAGCCTGCTTCTCCCTCTGCCTCTGCCTGCCATTCTGTCTGTCTGTGCTCACTCTCTCTCCCACTCTCTCTGATAAATAAATAAAATCTTAAAGCATAGGCTCAGTTTTATTTGCAGCTCTTGTCTCATTGTCTCATGGATGTAGTCATGTGACCCTACCAGTTGGCGCTCCTCTGTGTGTGTTCATGGAAAGAATAATAGTATCCTTGCTTTCTGAATTTCAGTGAAAAATCTGTTACTCTTTGAAATATTTCTGAACCTCTGTCTATAAAAAATAAAGTCATTGTTTCCCCCCAAAATACTGTGTCTTAGAACATTTAAGATTATTGTTCTATTTTCAATAACCACTCGTTTATGTGCTCGCTTCGGCAGCACATATATTTTCAATAACCACTCGTTTTATGTTTTCCTTAGAGATTGCTTTTGAAAGTTGACTTTCATAAGGACTTTTTACATATTAATTAAGGTCCCTCTAACTTCCTGTTGTTTAGAATGTTACACAGTTTGTGTGAACACATTGATATTTTTAAGCTCTCAGAATATTGCATGTGGATTTCAAACATTTTTAAAATATTTGAATGCATTGAAATACATTACATTTTTCTATAGTTTTATTTTTAATTTTTACAAAAACCCAGTAACAATAAGAATTCTAATTAGCAAGATTGGCAAGATTATAAGGAAATAGATATCTTTTTTAGTTTGGTAATTGCTATGTAGTCAGTAAAATCTTTTAGGAGGTCAATTTTTGGGTACAGATTGACAGGCTTAAAAATGTTCATCACTGGGGGGCCTGGGTGGCTCAGTGGGGTAAGCCTCTGCCTTAGGCTAAAGTCATGATCCCAGGGTCCTGGGATCGAGCCCCACGTCAAGCTCTATGCTCAGCAGGGAGCCTGCTTCCCTTCCTCTCTCTGCCTACCTCTCTGCCTACTTGTGATCTCTCTCCTTCTCTGTCAAACAAATAAATAAAATATTTAAAACAAACAAACAAACAAACAAAAACATTCATCACTGTACGTCTGCTGGATGGTATCAGGTGAAACCGGAAGAGAGAACACCTCGGCTGATCTATTGGACTGCAGCAAAAGCTAGAAGCTCTGTGCTGAAGGCAGAAATGATCCCACCAGAGGGCATCTTTCCCCACCACCATTGTGAATGGTGACAGCATGTACTCCCAACTAGCTCGAGGTAACCCTATCCTGGGATACATAACAAAGTTGCAGAGGAGAGAGCATGCCATAATTCTTCTAACCAAGACTGCAGATGAACCCAGTTTCTGTGCAGTTATCACCCCCGCCCCCAGCATTCCCACTGCTGGCACACAGGCTTAGTAAAGGAGTTGGAATATCAATTCCAGCCCGCAGAGTCGTGGACAACTGCTCTCTGATAAGGTGGGCAGAGAACCAAACAGAATTTGCACAGTACAACTTCAGAACAAAGAACAGAAAGATAGAGTTGTATTAATCGTGAGCAAGAAAAAAAAAAAGAAATAGTAATGGAGAGAGGGAGGGACAAAGAGAGAGGGGGCTCCACACATATAAATAATCTTTTCTGGAAAAGCGGATATTCAAGAAATAGAAAAATAATTCCCTGAAAGACCTTCATGGTATAGAAGAACTTGAGAAGAGTATTAATTCAGTTAGTAAATAAAAGCATACTCAGACTGACTTAGAAACAAAGAAAGAAAAAACAGCTGAGAAAACCAATTAAGGACCAGAACAATGTTCAAGAACTAATAAATAACTCATAAGGTTCAATAAATTTTAAATACCTTGCAATGCACAGGAGACCCTTACCCCTGCAGTGAAAAAGTTTCCAGCCTCCATGTCAATAGTGCCAAGGCTGAGAAACCTGACTTAATTGCATTCGTTAACTTACCATAATAAGTAGTGGGTTTTGGTATAATTAAAATTAAAATACTAAAAAAAAAAAAAAAGATGTTGCCAAATTGAGAAACAAACTGAAACACTAACATAAAATGAAAGATTTTTGATTCACAATGAATGCAGGGGGGAAATGAAGAAGTAAAAGCTATTAGGAGAAACTAGTCAGGATAATCCAACATAAGGGTAATCCATGTCTTTGAAATAGGGAAACCACAACTGAGAATATGTTAAGAATACAACAGGAGAAAATCTTATTGAAAAGATTGTGGAATTGTGCCTAAATACTGAAAAAGAGCACTGTATTCCAGCAAGGATCAGTAATAAAAATTGATATTTTAAAGACAAAAATTCTCAACTTCAGGATAAAAGGAGAATCCTTCCCATTTCCTGAAGGCACATGCAACTGAGAAAATATGAAAAGAAAGCATGCTGGACTTTTATTTTTCTCCAGTCTCTCTTAATATCAGAACACAATGAAACACAAAAATCTTTAAAATTCATAGGGAAAGAAAGTGTTTCCCAAGAATATCTTAACCAACCAAATGAGCACTTTTATCATATTACTGTCTGTGAGAGAGAAAGACTGGGAATAACTTCAATATCGGAAAATAGTAAATTGAACAAATAAACTATATTCTATCTAAGCAATGGAATGCTATGTAGCCATTAAGAATGATGAAGTAGACAGGTTCATTTGTAGAAGAGTGTTCATATTATATGCTACAGAGTAGCCATAACAGAACAATACAAATGATTATTTTTTAAAAATTTATCTATTATCCATTGTTTATATATGTATATATAGAAAATTGATCATAAGGATATAAACTAACTTTGCTAGGAAAATAGGTGTCTTGTTTTCATTTAACTTAATGGTTCTCAGCTGGGGACAGTTGTGCATGCCCCACCCTCCCCCCCAGGGACATCTGGCAATATCTGAAGGCATTTTTGTCTATTACAGCTGGGAAAATGCCAGTCACTTCTAACAGCACCAAAGATGCAGCAAAACAGCCTCACATACAGAACAGACCTCCACAACAAAAAAGTAGTCAGCTCAAAATCAATGATGCTGAGATTGAAAATTGCTGGTTTACTTGTATTTATGAATTTACTGCATAAATGTGGGTTACCAGTATAATAAAAATGAAGTTGCCAAGAGAAAATTACTACATAAAGTGAAACTGGAGAAGAGTTTGCTTAGTAGATGAATGTATTCAGTCGAAAAGGATATAAATTAATTTATTCTCTTGTTAGTGATCTTGGATTAATTTGCAATGCAAATCTCATATGAGTGCAAACTTATGTAAGTTATACTGTTATTTTAAATAACTTTCTCTTCGGGGAGAATATATATTACATTATGAAAGAAAAGAAAATATGGTCAATACAGACCTTAAGTAAAAGTTGGTTTCTAAAATGGTCTATTTAAATAACATTTAAAAATCTCTTCATTCACTTTATGTTGTAGTGTCTCAGAATAAATGCTGATTTTAGTCATAGACCTGGGATTGAAATAGTGATTCTCAACGAGTCTATATTTCATGGATATGCCCCCCAATTTTTTTCAATACATAGAAATTATTTTTTGCTACACTATGAGTTATGATGTATTAATGGTGTGTTTCATGTTGTTTGAAATCCCTTAAATCTTTGAACTGTGGTGTCTAAAATTCTAATATTAGAAATCATGGCACATCAGGTTCCAGCAATGAATGCCAAACCGTGTGTGGTTCTATGTTGAAGCAGTTCGTGGGGGTAAAACTTGCTCCTTAGGAAGAAGCATAATACAAGGACCAGCCAGGACCTCAGACATACGACTGGGTAGCGGGACATGGCAGAGCTTTGCCTCTTGCAGATACAAAATAGCAAGTTCTAGGCAGTCAACAGTTCTTACCAAACTGCAAGAGTGCTGGACAGGACCAACTGCTGCTTGACATTATTATCATCACTGGTGCTCATGTTGTAAATATGGCTGGTGGGTTTCTGGTTCTTCTGCATCTTTTCATCCTGAATCTAAAATTCTAGTACTTGAAAGTGCGCCATGAACACAAAATCTTTTCAGGATCACGGTCTCATCCCAGCATACGCCATTTTAAAATAGAGCTTGAGAAATGTAGCTAATTAAGCTTAATTCAAACAAATGTTTATCTAACATCTGCTCTTCCCTGACAAGATGGCAGCTGCAGAGAGAAAACAGATTTAATAAAGACAGACCCTCTACTAAAGGAGTGGATAACCCAGATGTCCTTAGAAAGACTCCCTGGAACTTGACAGGATTTCTAGATGTGATGGAAAGCAAAACACTGGAGAAACCTGGCAAGAATTTCCCATCAATGATAATCATACCACGTGTTCTTATAATGTTGATGTCAGTGTGAGGGATTCTGCCTCTGTAGGGGCAGATTTCATGCATTCAAAAGATTTCTTAAAGATTTAAATTGGTATGATAGTTAATAATTGATTGAGTTATAAATTTTAAAGCCTACTTCCTAAAGTTATAGATCTTCTTATTCTATTTATAAATCCATCAAGTTTAACAGATCACTTTTAATAGGCCTTTGATTCACGCTTCTTTCTGTTTTTAAACTTAGTGAGATTCTTTTAAACATTCAAACTGTACAGATTTAGTAAATTCCATTTTATTTTTGAGCGTTCTCAATTTTATGACAGGCCATCCCAAATGCTTAAGTAATTACCATAAATCTAATATAAAGTTAAAAATCGTCATTCTTAAATTATATTAAATATGCTGAATTGTTTGTGTACTTAGTTAAGATTTCAATTTAAAATCTTGTCTTTATCAAGTATTCACAGATGGTAGATTAGACCCATGATCCTGACCTGTTAATCTCAACATTACTTACACGTGATAAGTGCACCAAATGCCGTATTTCACACAGAAGTATTAAACATGAGAGTGCCTTAAAGTTTTCTCTGCTCAACTCTGAGTCTTCTTGGGCTAGCTGCAATTGTAATAGTTAGCTTTGGTCTGGACAGAGGAGGGTGAGACACTTCCTTACAGCCTGGAGAAGGTGGAATTGATGGAATTGATGGAATTGATGCTCATCATTTGCTGGAGTGGCTTGGGGTGGGTCACAGGTTATTTCTGTGGTGTTTGGCCGAGGTAGAGAAGTGACCGTCTAAGTGTTTCCTGTCTTGGTAGGCTGCTCTTCCTCTTGTCCTAGGGAGAACAGGCTTTTGTTGTGGCTTTTCTTGTCTCTACCCATTGGCATCCAGGTCTCCCGGCTTTGCCAGCTCCAGGTCTGGAATATGTGGGGCAAAAAAACCCCTAGGAAACTCATTACCGTTTTGCTCTTTGTTTCCTGAGAGCTCTAGGAGATCTCTTTTTTCTTCACCTGTAAGACTCATCTTATTTAAGACATAATGTCCCAGATTTATTGTTGTAATTATTGGGAGAAAAGTGCCATCTATTCCATTTTCCCACAAATGGAAGACCTCCCCCCTTAGACATTTCAACTGAGTTCTTTTAGGGGAAGAAAAAAAATGCCATTGTTCTCTATGATATTTTTGCTAAGTTACTTATTTTTTAACCATTAAAATAATCATGCTTTGTGTTAAAAATTAGAAATTTTAAAAATATATTAAAATGTTAGAAGCTTTCAGGGGCACCTGTGTGGCTCAGTTGGTGAAGCATTTGACTCTTGGTTTCGGCTCAGGTCATGATCTCCGGGTCATGAGATTGATCTCTGTTTTGGGGCTCTGCATTCAGCGGGGAGTCTGCCTGAAGATCCCCTCCATCTGGTCCCTCCCCACCTCTAAATTAAATAAATAAATCTTTAAAAAATTTAAAATCTTTCATAACTCTACTGCTAATACTCAAATCTTGCTATACATTTTTCCCTTCATTTTTCAATGCCTAGAGAGAGAGACAGATTTGTTGTATGTTAAGGATTTTACTATGCATAGTTTTGTATCATCTTTCTTTTAACATTGTATTATGGGCATTTTTGTAGCCACTATCACCTCTCCTTTAATTATCTTCTATAAACAGCAACTCACATAAAAAAAAAAGTGAGAAAAAACATGTTGGCTCCGTCCCACATATCTCATTCTTCAGCATCCTCGCTGGGGCATGTCCTCCTCACAATCTCAGAAGAGCAAGAGCAAAACCAAAAACCAGCAAGCACTTTTTGGGCATCTGTTTGTGTCACAACTGCTAATATCCCATTAGCCAAAGCAAGTGACATGACCCCATTCAGACTCTAGATACTATAACTAAACTCCACTTCTTGATGAGAGTTCCTTAAAACACCATGAGCAAAAGACATAGATAGAAGAAAGCATGAAGAATTGGGTTATTAATAGAACAATCTAGTAACATAAGTGGGCATCAGCTGGACAATTTTGGACCTTACAGTCTGGAATGGAGTTGTTGGGGTGCACACAACTGCCCTTTTACAAATCTGAGGCAGAAATCTGACATCTCTATCTCTTCAGTTCTGCCTGAGAAAGTAACCCATGCCATCAGTTGCCGCATTTTCCTTTTCCAACTATAGGCCACAGTTGTATTTGTTCCACATAACCCCTCTCCTAAGGCATCCGTTCATGCCTTGTTCATGATCCACGGTTTCTTTTTGCCTTCCTGTACCACTTGATTTGGAATTTAATGTACATTTTGCATTCCTGTCAGAAGCTCCAAGTGATTTATACTCCATGCATTGGCTAAGCTGTCAACAACTCCTTTGAGATAGTTCTGTATCACAATAGATGTTCGAGAGCTCTATAATAGAAAAGCATAATCATTTATAGGTGCAGCCCAGAGAGGTGCCAAGAGGTTCTTGAGTGATTTTTTCCCCCCAGTATCTCAGAAGTCTATGACGGAACAACTGTACTCGAGAGTCCTGACTTCTAGTGTGGGCTCTATTATAGTCACTCTGTTCTGTTTTTTAAAGAAAATTTTGTATGTAATTTCTATTTCTGTCTGGATATAAGAAAATTCATCTGTTTCATGCTGCCTTATCCAAATGTCAGCAATCTGAGGGGACCATGGAGTTGTTTTCCTAGCAAATGAGGGAAAGACATTAAAAAAAAAAAAAAAAGTGTGGTCTTTATAGCTTGCATGCTCCTCCAGTAAGAGAAGAACCAGCAATACCTATGTTCTATCAATGAGTGGGAGTAACAGGGCAGTATAGAGCCCATAACCTTCAAGGAAAAAATCGTAAGAATCTATGTCTCCAATTTCAAGTACTGTTATGAAAAACAAGGAAGTTGTATATACTTAAAGTAAGAAAGAGAAAACCCCAATGAGAATATAACTACTTTCCAAGAGCATGTCACTCACCAAAATCTGAATAAGCAGGCCACTGGCATTTTTTTTATGTTAAAAGTTTATTTTGCAAGGAAACCTTTGTAAAAGTACTTTCATATAGGTAATGGTTATTGTCAATTTTTTTTAACGCTTAAATTCAGTTATCTGATAAAGTAATTGAAGCATTGAAGAGCATGGATTGTACTACTTCAATCTCCCAACAGTATTTGAGGATGTGTCTAGGTGGGACATTTATGGAAGAAATGTACTATGATTTAAGCATTTGAAGAACCATGGGAAAGAAGGGAATGTGTAATCAAGGACTGTGATTCGGTTTTCCAAGAGTCTTGGATTCTTAATAAGACGGAGAATAGGCCATTGGTCCTTTCTCTTTAGATATGTTGTGTGACATCCCTTGGAAATCCTGCTCATTGTTCAGCACTTGGATGAGAAGGAGGTGGAGAGTTAAAGTTCTACAGCTGTCCCCTTGTAGCAACTTCTCTTTATCCCTGGCTCCTAGAGCACATTTGCTATTGAAGGAAGAACCCCCTTCAGGTTAGTCCATTCAGTTTGGGAAGAAAAGTGGTAGATTTGCATTGAATTCCCATTTTGAAAATAAAATGAAGAAACTGCTTTCAGAATGATACGTCTGTGACGGAGGTGTTTGGCTCCCACTCATAAAATCCTCTTAGAAGAGCTAATTAAATGGTAAGGAATGCATTTATCTCACGTAAAAAGAATCTGAAGAGAGTTCTAGGGTTGGTTACCTTGGGGCTCCTGTTAACTCTTGTTAATTCTTATTAACTCCTCTGAATCCCTTGACTTTGTCCTCATGCCATTAAGGCTGCCACAGCACCAAGCACCACTTTTTTTAGACTGCAGCATCCAAAAGCAGGATGAGGAAGTTTCTTGTCTTGTGACAGGGCCTAATGGGTGATGGAGGGGAGGTTGGGGAGAACTTTCCTAGAAGAATTGTAGCAAAATTTCCCCTTTTCTCAACCTTTTCACAAGGAACTGTCATATGTCTACACCAACCTCAATCACTAGCAAAGGAAGTCCTTTGCTAATCTTAATCCTCAGATTAGTAATTTTTAATATGTGTAGTGTGTCTCCTTTTTGTTATTCTTTATTTATGCATACTCTTATTTTTTGTTAGCCTTTATAGAGATTTTTCGCCTTTTCAGAGAACCAGTATTTGGTTTTTGTTTTTTTTTTTATAGATTTTTATTTATTTATTTATTTATTTGACAGAGAGAAATCACAAGTAGACAGAGAGGCAGGCAGAGAGAGAGGAAGGGAAGCAAGCTCCCCGCTGAGCAGAGAGCATGATGTGGGACTCGATCCCAACCCTGAGATCATGACCTGAGCCGAAGGCAGCGGCTTAACCCACTGAGCCACCCAGGCACCCCCAGTATTTGGGTTTTTTAATCCTTCCCATTGTATTTTTGTGTTTTATTTTATTCATTTCTTAATAATATTATTATTCTTTTTCTTCTGATTTTGTGGAGCTTTTTCCTAAAATATTTTTCTAGGGGTGCCTGGGTGGCTCAATCAGTTAAGCATCTGCCTTTAGCTCAGGTCATGATCCCAGGGTCCTGGGATGGAGCCCTGTATCCGGCTTCCTGCTCAACAGGGAGTCTGTTCCTCCCTCTCCCTCTGCCTACTTGTGTTCTCTTCCTCTCTCTCTGCCTCTCCCCCAGTTTATGCTCTCTCTCTCACTCACACTGTCTCTCTCTAATAAATAAATAAAATCTCTAAAAATAAAAATAAAATATTTTTCTAGATATTCAGTGTAAATACTTAAGTCATTTATGTTTATCCTCTTTTGAGGATATCAAGCATATGCACTTAAACTTTATTTTTATTTTTTAATTTTTATTTAAATTCCAATTAGTTAACATACTGTATAATGTTAGTTTCAGGTGTACAATTTAGTGATTCAGCAGTTCCATACGACACCCAGTGCTCTTGACAAGTGCACTCCTAGTCCCCATTACCTGTTTCACCCATCCACCCACTCACCTCCTGTCAGCTAACCATCAGTTTGTTCTCTATACGTAAGTATTTCTAAAATCTATATTCCATTAGATTTCATTACCTTTTCATTGGTGTTCTGTCCCAAATACTTTATAATTCTCTCACTGTAAATTTCCTTTTGGCTCATGATTTACCTAAGAGTCAATTTTTTAATGTTCTAAATGTTTTAATGTTCTAATGTTTAGCTGTATCTTACTTCTTTTCTTTTCCTTTTTTTTTTTAATTATCATATAATGTATTATTTGCCCCAAGGGTACAGGTCTGTGAATCATCAGTCTTACACAATTCATAGAACTCACCGTAGTACATAACTTACCCAGTGTCCATAACCCAGCCACCCATCCCTCCCCTACAACCCCCAACAATCCTCCATTTGTTTCCTGAGATTAAGAGTCTCATGGTGCATCTCCCTCCCCAGTCCCATCTTGTTTCATGGTTTTCCTCCCATCCCCCAATGACCCCCCATCCTGCCTCTGAATTTCCTCATATCAGAGAGATCATATGATCATTGTTTTTCTCTGACTTACTTTGCTTAGGATACCCACTAGTTCCATCCACATTGCTGCAAATTACAAGATTTCATTTTTATGCCTGCATAGTATTCCAGTGTGTGTGTACCACATCTATATATACCACATTTTCTTTATCCAGTCATCTGTTGATGGACATCTAGGTTCTTTCTATCGTTGGGCTATTGTGGACATTGCTGGTATAAACATTTGGGTGCACATGCCCCTTCAGATCACTACATTTGTATCTTAAGGGTAAATACTCAGGAATGTGATTCCTGGGTCATAGGGTAGCTCTATTTTCAACTTTTTGAGGAATTTCCATACTATTTTCCAGAGTGACTGCACCAGCTTGTATTCCCACCAACAATTTAGGAGGGTTCCCCTTTCTCCACATCCTTGCCAACATCTGACAAAACAGGTCAAGAAACACTTGACCTGTTAATTTTAGCCATTCTGACTGGTGTGAGGTGGTATCTCACTGTGGTTTTGATTTGTATTTCCCTGATGCTGAATGATACTGGCCATTTTTTAATGTCTCTGTTAGCTATACGAATGTCTTTGCAGAAATGTTTGTTCATGTCTTCTTTCCATTTTTGAAAAATTTTTTATTTTTTATAAACATATATTTTTATCCCCAGGGGTACAGGACTGTGAATTGCCAGGTTTACACACTTCACAGAACTTACCAAAGCACATACCCTCCCCAATGTCCATAACCCCACCCTCCTTCTCCCAACCCCCCTCCCCCCAGCAAACCTCAGTTTGTTTTGTGAGATTAAGAGTCACTTACTGATTGTCTCCCTCCCAATCCCATCTTGTTTCATTTATTCTTCTCCTACCCACTTAAGCCCCCATTTTGCATCACCACTTCCTCATATCAGAGAGATCATATGATAGCTGTCTTTCTCTGCTTGACTGCTAAGCATGATACGCTCTAGTTCCATCCATGTTGTCGCAAATGGCAAGATTTCATTTCTTTTGATGGCTGCATAGTATTCCATTGTGTATATATACCACATCTTCTTGATCCATTCATCTGTTGATGGACATCTAGGTTCTTTCCATAGTTTGGCTATTGTGGACATTGCTGCTATAAACATTCGGGTACACGTGCCCCTTTGGATCACTACGTTTGTATCTTTAGGGTAAATACCCAATAGTGCAATTGCTGGGTCATAGGGCAGTTCTATTTTCAACATTTTGAGGAACCTCCATGCTGTTTTCCAGAGTGGCTGCACCAGCTTTCATTCCCACCAACAGTGTAGGAGGGTTCCCCTTTCTCCACATCCTCGCCAGCATCTGTGATTTCCTGACTTGTTTATTTTAGCCATTCTGACTGGTGTGAGGTGGTATCTCATTGTGGTTTTGATTTGTATTTCCCTGATGCTGAGTGATATGGAGCACTTTTTCATGTGTCTGTTGGCCATCTGGATGTCTTCTTTGCAGAAATGTCTGTTCATGTCCTCTGCCCATTTCTTGATTGGATTATTTGTTCTTTGGATGTTGAGTTTGCTAAGTTCTTTATAGATTTTGGACACTAGTCCTTTATCTGATATGTCGTTTGCAAATATCTTCTCCAATTCTGCCAGTTGTCTTTTGATTTTGTTAACTGTTTCCTTTGCTGTGCAAAAGCTTTTGATCTTGGTGAAATCCCAATAGTTCATTTTTGCCCTTGCTTCCCTTGCCTTTGGCGATGTTCCTAGGAAGATGTTGCTGCGGCTGAGGTCGGAGAGGTTGCTGCCTGTGTTCTCCTCAAGGATTTTGATGGATTCCTTTCTCACATTGAGGCCCTTCATCCATTTTGAGTCTATTTTTGTGTGTGGTGTAAGGAAATGGTCCAATTTCATTTTTCTGCATGTGGCTGTCCAACTTTCCCAACACCATTTATTGAAGAGGCTGTCTTTTTTCCATTGGACATTCTTTCCTGCTTTGTCAAAATTTAGTTGACCATAGAGTTGAGGGTCTATTTCTGGGCTCTCTATTCTGTTCCATTGATCTATATGTCTGTTTTTGTGCCAGTACAATGCTGTCTTGATGATGACAGCTTTGTAATAGAGCTTGAAGATCGGAATTGTGATGCCACCAACTTTGGCTTTCTTTTTCAATATCCCTTTGGCTATTCAAGGTCTTTTCTGGTTCCATATAAGTTTTAGAATTATTTGTTCCATTTCTTTGTGTCTTCCTCAATTTCTTTCATGAGTACTTTATAGTTTTCTGAGTATAGATTCTTAGCCTCTTTGCTTAGGTTTATTCCTAGGTATCTTATGGTTTTGGGTGCAATTGTAAATGGGATTGACTCTTTAATTTCTCTTTCTTCTGTCTTGTTGTTGGTGTAGAGAAATGCAACTGATTTCTGTGCATTGATTTTATATCCTGACACTTTACTGAATTCCTGTATAAGTTCTAGCAGTTTAGGAGTGGAGTCTTTTGGGTTTTCCACATATAGTATTATATCATCTGCGAAGAGTGATAATTTGACTTCTTCTTTGCCGATTTGGATGCCTTTAATTTCCTTTTGTTGTCTGATTGCTGAGGCTAGGACCTCTAGTACTATGTTGAATAGCAGTGGTGATAATGGACATCCCTGCCGTGTTCCTGACCTTAGCGGAAAAGCTTTCAGTTTTTCTCCATTGAGAATGATATTTGCAGTGGGTTTTTCATAGATGGCTTTGATGATATTGAGGTATGTGCCCTCTATCCCTACACTTTGAAGAGTTTTGATCAGGAAGGGATGTTGTACTTTGTCAAATGCTTTTTCAGCATCTATTGAGAGTATCATATGGTTCTTGTTCTTTCTTTTATTGATGTGTTGTATCACATTGACTGATTTGCGGATGTTGAACCAACCTTGCAGCCCTGGAATAAATCCCACTTGGTCGTGGTGAATAATCCTTTTAATGTACTGTTGAATCCTATTGGCTAGTATTTTGGTGAGAATTTTCGCATCTGTGTTCATCAAGGATATTGGTCTATAGCTCTCTTTTTTGATGGGATCCTTGTCTGGTTTTGGGATCAAGGTGATGCTGGCCTCATAAAATGAGTTTGGAAGTTTTCCTTCCATTTCTATTTTTTGGAACAGTTTCAGGAGAATAGGAATTAGTTCTTCTTTTAATGTTTGGTAGAATTCCCCCCGGGAAGCCATCTGGCCCTGGGCTTTTGTTTGTTTGGAGATTTTTAATGACTGTTTCAATCTCCTTACTGGTTATGGGTCTGTTCAGACTTTCTATTTCTTCCTGGTTCAGTTGTGGTAGTTTATATGTTTCTAGGAATGCATCCATTTCTTCCAGATAGTCAAATTTGTTGGCGTAGAGTTGCTCATAGTATGTTCTTATAATACTTTGTATTTCTTTGGTGTTAGTTGTGATCTCTCCTCTTTCATTCATGATTTTATTTATTTGGGTCCTTTCTCTTTTCTTTTTGATAAGTCTGGCCAGGGGTTTATCAATTTTATTAATTCTTTCAAAGAACCAGCTCCTAGTTTCGTTGATTTGTTCTATTGTTTTTTTGGTTTCTATTTCATTGATTTCTGCTCTGATCTTTATGATTTCTCTTCTCCTGCTGGGCTTAAGGATTTTTTCTTGTTCTTTCTCCAGGTCCTTTAGGTGTAGGGTTAGGTTGTGTATCTGAGATGTTTCTTGCTTCTTGAGAAAGGCTTGTACCGCTATATATTTTCCTCTCAGGACTGCCTTTGTTGTGTCCCACAGATTTTGAACCATTGTATTTTCATTATCATTTGTTTCCATGATTTTTTTTCAATTCTTCTTTAATTTCCCAGTTGACCCATTCATTCTTTAGAAAGATGCTGTTTAGTTTCCATGTATTTGGGTTCTTTCCAAACTTCCTCTTGTGGTTGAGTTCTAGCTTCAGAGCATTGTGGTCTGAAAATATGCAGGGAATGATCCCAATCTTTTGATACCGGTTGAGTCCTGATTTAGGACCGAGGATGTGATCTATTCTGGAGAATGTTCCATATGCACTAGAGAAGAATGTGTATTCTGTTGCTTTGGGGTGAAATGTTCTGAATATATTTGTGATGTCCATCTGGTCCAGTGTGTTGTTTAAGGCCTTTATTTCCTTGTTGATCTTTTGCTTGGATGATCTGTCCATTTCAGTGAGGTGAGTGTTAAAGTCCCCTACTATTATTGTATTATTGTTGATGTGTTTCTTTGACTTTGTTATTAATTGGTTTATATAGCTGGCTGCTCCCACGTTGGGGGCATAGATATTTAAAATTGTTAGATCTTCTTGTTGGACAGACCCTTTGAGTATGATATAGTGTCCTTCCTCATCTCTTATTATAGTCTTTGGCTTAAAATCTAATTGATCTGATATAAGGATTGCCACTCCTGCTTTCTTCTGATGTCCATTAGCATGGTAAATTCTTTTCCACCCCTTCACTTTAAATCTGGAGGTGTCTTCGGGCTTAAAATGAGTTTCTTGTAGGCAACATATAGATGGGTTTTGTTTTTTTATCCATTCTGATACCCTGTGTCTTTTGATTGGAGCATTTTACCCATTAACATTCAGGGTAACTATTGAGAGATATGAATTTAGTGCCATTGTATTGCCTGTAAGGTGACTGTTACTGTATATTGTTTCTGTTCCTTTCTGATCTACCACTTGTAGGCTCTCTCTTTGCTTAGAGGACCCCTTTCAATATTTCCTGTAGAGCTGGTTAGGTGTTTGCAAATTCTTTCAGTTTTTGTTTGTCCTGGAAGCTTTTAATCTCTCCTTCTATTTTCAATGATAGCCTTTTGCCTAGCTGGATATAGTATTCTTGGCTGCATAGTTTTCTCATTTAGTGCTCTGAAAATATCATGCCAGCTCTTTCTGGCCTGCCAGGTCTCTGTGGATAAGTCAGCTGCCAATCTAATATTTTTGCCATTGTATGTTACAGACTTCTTTTCCCGGGCTGCCCTCAGGATTTTCTCTTTGTCACTAAGACTTGTAAATTTTACTATTAGGTGACAGGGTGTGGGCCTATTCTTATTGATTTTGAGGGGCGTTCTTGGAACCTCCTGAATTTTGATGCTCGTTCCCTTTGCCATATTGGGGAAATTCTCCCCAATAATTCTCTCCAGTATACCTTCTGCTCCCCTCTCTCTTTCCTCTTCTTCTGGAATCCCAATTATTCTAATGTTTCATCTTATGGTGTCACTTATCTCTAGAATTCTCCCCTCGTGGTCCAGTAGCTGTTTGTCCCTCTTTTGCTCAGCTTCTTTATTCTCTGTCATTTGGTCTTCTATATCGCTAATTCTTTCTTCTGCCTCATTTATCCTAGCAGTGAGAGCCTTTATTTTTGATTGCACCTCATTAATAGCTTTTTAAATTTCAACTTGGTTAGATTTAGTTCTTTTATTTCTCCAGAAAGGGCTTTTATATCTCCTGAGAGGGTTTCTCTAATATCTTCCATGCCTTTTTCGAGCCTGGCTAGAACCTTGAGAATTGTCATTCTGAACTCTAGATCTGACATATTACCAATGTCTGTATTGATTAAGTCCCTAGCCTTCGGTACTGCCTTTTGTTCTTTTTTTTTTTTTTTGTGGTGAATTTTTCTGCCTTGTCATTTTGTCCAGATAAGAGTATATGAAGGAGCAAGTAAAATACTAAAAGGGTGGCAACAACACCAGGAAAATATGCTTTAACCAAATCAGAAGAGATCCCAAATCGTGAGGGGGTAGAAAGGGGATAAAAAGAGGTTCAAAAAGAAAGAAAGAAAAAAAAAAGAAAGAAAAGAATTTTAAAAAAGAAAACGAATAAAGAAAAGTATAAAAAAGAAAAAAAATATATACATTAGATAAACTAGTTAAAAAACGTTAAAAAAGAAAATGGTAAAAGTTAAAAAAAATTTTAGCAGAAGAAGAGGAAAAAAATGAAGAAGAAAAAAATTAAATTAACTGCAAGACTAAAAAAAATCACAGGGAGAAAGCCATGAGTTCTGTGTTTTGCTTTCTCCTCCTCTGGAATTCTGCTGCTCTCCTTGGTATTGAAACCACACTCCTTGGTAGGTGAACTTGGTCCCGGCTGGATTTCTTGTTGATCTTCTGGGGGAGGGGCCTGGTGTAGTGATTCTCAAGTGTCTTTGCCCCAGGCGGAATTGCACCACCCTTACCAGGGGCCGGGCTGAGTAATCCGCTCCGGTTTGCTTTCAGAAGGTTTTGTTCCCTGAGCGCTTTCTGTAGAGTTCCAGAGGACGGGAATACAAATGGTGGCCTCCTGGTCTCCAGCCCGGAGGAGCTGAGAGCCCAGGGCCCCACTCATCAGTGCGCCCTCAGAGAACAGTGCCCAGTAACTCCCGTCTGCCTGACCTCTGGCCGCGCTCTGAGCTCACTGAGCCTGCGGCTGGTTCAAGGTAACCCCCAGCTGTGAGCTTACTGTTGGCTCTGTCTCTGTAGCTGGCTTTCCTGTTCCAATACCCGCAAACTCTGCGACACTCAGACACCCCCGATCCTTCTGTGACCCTGCAGGACTTGAGGCCACGCTGACCCCGCATGGGCTTCTCCCCAGTTTAGCCTCTGGAGTGATGTCCCTCAGCGGAACAGATTTTTAAAAGTCCTGATTTTGTGCTCCGTTGCACATGCATGGATTTGCAGGTGTTTGCAATCTTTAGATAAACTATCTAGCTGATCTCCTGCTAGCTGAAGTAGTCTCAGCCTGCTACTTCTCCACCATCTTGACTCCTCCTCCTTCTGTCCATTTTTTGATTGGATTTTTTGTTCTTTAGGTTTGATAAGTTCTTTAGAGATTTTAGACACCAGCCCATTATCTGATATGTCATATGCAAATATGTTCTCCCATTCTGTCAATTGTATTTTGGTTTTGTTGACTGTTTCCTTGGCTGTGCAAAAGCTTTGGATCTTGATGAAGACCCCATAGTTCATTTCTGCCCTTTCTTCCCTTGCCTTCAGTGATGTGTCTAGGAAGTAGTTGCTGCAGCTGAGGTTAAAGAGGTTGCTGCCTGTGTTCTCCTCAAGGATTTGGATGGATTTCTGTTTCACACTGAGGTCTTTCATCCATTTTGAGTCCATTGTTGTGTGTGGTGTAAGGAAATGGTCCAGTTTCATTCTTCTGCATGTGGCTGTCCAATTTTCCCAAGACCATTTGTTGAAGAAACTGTCTTTTTTCCAGTAGACATTCTTTCCTGCTTGGTCGAAGATTAGTTGACCATAGAATTGAAGGTCCATTTCTGGGCTCTCTATTCATGTGTCTTTTGGTCTATGTGTCTGTTTTTGTGCCAGTATCATATTGTCTTGATGATGATAGCTTTGTAATAGAGCTTGAAGTCTGGAATTGTGATGCCATCAACTTTGGGTTTCTTTCTCAACATTCCTCTGACTATTCGGGGTCTTTTCTGGTTCCATATACATTTTAGGATTAGTTGTTCCATTTCTTTAAAAAAAATGATGGTATTTTGATAAGGATTGCATTAAATAAGTAGATTGCTTTAGGTAGCATAGACATTTTCACAATATTTGTTTTTCCAATCCATGACCCTGGAACGTTTTTTTCCCATTTCTTTGCGTCTTCCTCAAATTTTTTTTATGACTACTTTATAGTTTTCTGAGTACAGATTCTTTGCCTTTTTGGTTAAGTTTATTCCTAGGAATCTTATGGTTTTGGGTGCAGTTGTAAATGGGATCAACTCCTTAATTTCTTTTTCCTCTGTTTTACTGTGTATAGAAATGCAACTGATTTCTGTGCATTGATATTATATCATGACACTTTATTGAATTAATATGTGAGTTCTAACAGTTTTGGAGTGGAGTCTTTGGGGTTTTCCACAGAAAGTATCATATCATCTGCAAAGAGTGAGATTTTGACATCTCCTTTGCTGATTTGGATGCCTTTTATTTCTTTTTGTTGTCTGATTGCTGAGGCTAGGGCTTCTAGTACTATGGTGAATAGCAGTAGTGATAATGGACATCCCTGCTGTGGTCCTGATCTTAATAGAAAAGCCCTCAGTTTTTCTCCATTGAGAATAATATTCACTTTGGGTTTTCATAGATGGCTTTGATGATATTAAGGTATATACCCTCTATCCCTACTCTGTGAAGAGTTTTGATCAAGAAAGTTTCTTGTTCTTTCTTTTATTAATGTATTGTATCATATTGGTTGATTTGTGAATATTGAACCACCCTTGCATTCCAGGAATAAATCCCACTTGGTCATAGTGAATAATCCTTTTAATGTAATGTTGGATCCTATTGGGTAGTATTTTGGTGAGAATTTTCGCATCCGTGTTCATCAAGGATATTGGTCTATAATTCTCTTTTTTGATGGGGGTCTTTTTCTGGTTTGGTGATCAAGGTAATGCTGGCCTCATAAAACGAGTTTGGATGCTTTCCTTCCATTCTATTTTTTGGAACAGTTTCAGGAGAATCAGTATTAATTCTTCTTTAAATGTTTGGTAGAATTCCTCTGGGAAGCCATCTGGCCCTGGGCTCCTGTTTGTTGGGAGATTTTTAATGACTGCTTCCATCTCCTTACTGCTTATGGGTCTGTTCAGGTTTTCTATTTCTTCCTGATTCAGTTGTGGTAGTTTATAAATCTGTAGGAAGGCATGCATTTCTTCCAGATTGTCAAATTTGCTGGCGTATAGTTGCTCATAATATGTTCTGATGATTGTTTGTATTTCTTTGGTGATGGTTTTGATTTCTCCTCTTTTGTTCATGATTTTATTACTTTGGGTCCTTTGCCTTTACTTTTTGATAAGTCCATCCAGGGTTTTACAATCTTATTAATTCTTTCAAAGAACCAGATCCTACTTCCATTGGTTTGTTCTACTGATTTTTGTTTGTTTGTTTCTATTTCATTGACTTCTGCTCTGATCTTTATTATTTCTCTTCTCCTTCTGGGTTTATACTTTATCTGCTGTTCTTTCTCCAGCTCCTTTAGGGATAGGGTTAGGTTGTGTACTTGAGACCTTTCTTTTTTCTTGAAAAAGGCTTCTATGGCTGTATACTTTCAAGACTGCTTTTGCTGTGTCCCACAGATTTTGAATGGTTGTATTTTCATTATCAATATTCCCATGAATTTTTTGATTCTTCTTTAATTTCCTGGTTGGCCCATTCATTCTTCAGTAGGATGCTCTTTAGCCTCCATGTATTTGAGTTCTTTCCAACTTTCCTCTTCTGATTGAGTTCTAGCTTCAGAGCATTGTGGTCTGAAAATATGCAGGGAATGATCCCAATCTTTTGGTACCAGTTGAGACCTGATTTGTGACCCCAGATGTGATCTGTTCTGAAGAATGTTCCATGTGCACTAGAGAAGAATGTGTATTCTGTTGCTTTAGGATGGAATGTTCTGAATATACCTGTGATGTCCTCTGGTCAAGTGTGTCATTTAAGGCCTTTATTTCTTTGATGATCTTTTGCTTGGATGATCTGTCCATTTGAGTGAGGGGGTTGTTAAAGTCCCCTATTATTATTGTGCTATTGTCGATGTGCTTCCTTGATTTTGTTATTAATTGGTTTATATAGTTGGCTGCTCCCATGTTAGGGGGATAGATATTTAAAATTGTTAGAACTTCTTGTTGGATAGAAACTTTAAGTATGATATGGTGACTTTCCTCAGCTCTTATTATAGTCTTTGGCTTAAAATCTAACTTTTCTGACATAAGGATTGCCACCCCAGCTTTCTTTTGATGTCCATTAGCATGGTAAATTGTTTTACACCCCCTCATTTTTAATATGTTAGTGTCTTGGGTCTAAAATAAGTTTCTTGCAGCCAGCATACTGATGGGTCTTGCTTTTTTAATCCATTCTCATACACTGTGTCTTTTGGAGCATTTAACCCATTTACATTCAGGGTAACTACTGAAAGATAAGAATTTAGTGTCATTATATTGCCTGTAAGGTGACTGTTACTGTATATTATCTCTGTTCCTTTCCAGTCTGTTACTTTAAGACTCTCTCTTTGCTTAGAGGACCCCTTTCAATATTTCCTATAGGGCCAGCTGGTTTGGTGTTTGCAAATTCTTTTAGTTTTTGTTTGTCCTGGAAGCTTTATATATCTTTTTCTATTTTCAATAACAGCCTAGCTGGATATAATATTCTTGGCTATATATTTTTCTCATTTAGTTCTCTGAATTTAGCATGTCAATCCTTTCTGGTCAGCCAAGTCTCTGTGGATAGCTCTTCTAATAATCTAATATTTCTACCATTGTAGGTTATAGACTTCTTGTTCTGAGCTGCTTTCAGGATTTTCTCTTTATCACTGAGACTTGTAAGTTTTACCATTAGCTGACAGAGTGTGGACGTACTTTTACTGATCTTGACAGGGGTTTTTCTGTGCCTCCTGGATTTTGATGTTTGTTCCCTTCGCCAAATTAAGGAAATTCTCTGCTATAATTTGGTCCAGTATATCTTCTGCCCCCCCCTTTCTTCTACTTCTGGGATCACAAATATTCTAATATTGTTTCATCTTGTGTATCCATTTATCTCTTGAATTCTCCCACCATGTTCCAGTATTTTTTTTTTGTCTCTCTGTTTCCCAGCTTCTTTATTCTCCATCATTTGTTCTTCTATATCACTATGTCTCTCTTCTGCCTCATTTATCCTAGCAGTAAGAGCCTCCATTTTTTATTGCACCTCATTAATAGCTTTTTTGGTTTCAACTTGATTAGATTTTAGTTCTTTTATTTCTCCAGAAAGGGACTTTATTTCTCCAGAAAGAGATTCTCTTGTATTGTCCATGTTTTTTGAGCCAGACTAGCACCTTGATATTCGTCATCCTGAACTTTAGTTCTTACATCTTAGTAACGTCTATATTGATTAGATCACTGCCCTTGTTCTTTTTTTTTTTTTTTTTGAGGTGAGTTTTTCTACCTTGTCATTTTATCCAGTTAAGAATAGATGAATGAGAGAACAAAATACTAAAAGGGTAGCAATGACCCCAGAAAAGTATACATTAACCAAATCTGGCAGAGACCTGAAACTGGGGGGAGAAGGAGGAGGAGAAAACATTTGTTATACACACACACACACACACACACACACACACACACACACATATATATTAGACTGGTGAATAGAGCAGAGCCACACACTTGACTTAGTTTTATTTTGGTCTGTTAGAAGAAACTGTCTCCCAAATTTTTAAAGAAAGAAAAACTTATACACACACACACACTCATACACACAAATAAAGATAAACACTATTAGGGGATGCAATATGACTGTAAAGATGAAAATTTAAAAAGATTCTAAAAAAGGAATTCATAAGGTAGGAAGTTGGTTGAAAAAAAAAAACACAAGAGGAAAGAATGTAATCAGGCTGGAGACTAGAACAAAAGAACTAGATTTAGGGTATATTTTGATCTGTTAGAAGAAACTGGATCTCAAAAATTTAAAGAAAGAAAAACCTATATTTATACAGAAAATAAGTTTAAATACAGTGAAGGAACAGAATATGAATATAACAACAAAAATTTTAAAAATTAAGGTATTAATAAGATAAAATAGTTTAAAAAGTTTAAAACAGGAAAGATAAAAAATTCTAAAAAAAATAGAATAAGAAAAAAATAAAATTAAAAATATTTAACTTTGAAAGACTAAAGAATCATGGGGAAAAAGCCATGAATTCTATGTGTTACCTTCCTTAGCACTGGAATTCCACAGTTCTCATTGGTGATCTTGGTCTTGGCTTGATGTTCTTTCTAATCTTCTGGGGGAAGGGCATATTGCAGTGATTATCAAATGTCTTTGCCTGAGGCGGAATTTGCCTGAGGCCGAATTGCGCCACCCTTTCAGGGGCCAGGCTAAGTAATCTGCTCAGGTTCGTTTTCATAGCTTTTGTTCCCTGAACACTTCCAGTAGAGCTCAGGAGCCAGAGAATGAAGATGGCGGCCTCCCAATCCCTGCCTGGAGGAGCCAAGACCTCAGCGCCCCACTCCTCAGTAGGTGCTTGGAGAAAAGTGGTCAATTCCTCCTGTTTCCCTGGTCTGGTCCCCAGGCCGTGCTCTAAGCTCACCTGGCCTGTGACAGAGCGTTTCTATCTCTGGTGCACAGCCCTGTTTGGAGTCTCCAAACTCAGTAGATTCCTGCAGCAGGCTCCTGGGCTATTCTTCCCACAGGAAGGTGAGTCTCCCCGGATGTGGCACTCCTGGCCTGACTGTGCTGCAAATCACAGTTTAAGGTAACCTGGAGCTGAGAGCCCCCACCTCTGCTCAGTCTTTCTAGCCGGCTTCCCCGTTTTGATACCTGGGAGCTCTGCCACACTCAGACACCCCGGGTCTTTCTGTGATCCCATAGGTCCTGAGACCACAGTGTCCTCACAAGAGCTCCACCCCCTGCTTAACCTCTGGAGTGATGTCCCTCAGTGGAGCAAACTTCTAAAAGTTCCAATTTCGTGCTCTGCTTCTCTACTGCTTCCCGAGAGCCAGCCCCTCCCCCGTGGTCTGTCTTCTCATATATCACCTCAGATTCACTTCTCCACACGTCCTACCTTCTGGAAAGTGGTCACTTTTCTGTTTGCAGAATTGCTGCTCTTCCTCTCTTTGATCTGTTGAGTTTGTAGGTATTTAGAATGCTTTGAAAACTATCTTGCTGAAGCATATTTTATTGCTTTTCTCTCTCTGTATTCTGTCTGTTGTTGTTAATTTCTTAGAGCTGGGAGAGTGTACTAGTGCTTAAATGTAAGGCAGCCTCATGCCCAGAGAGCCCTTGAATATTTTCTAGGCATTATCTCATTTAATCCTCACTGCTATGCTTTATGGGAGGTATTACAATGACCATTTTACCTGAAGAAACTGAGACTCGATGTGAAGTTTACCCAAGATCACACTAGTAGTACATTGGAAAGCCAAAAAATGAACCTGAGTTTTTGGTTCTGGAGCATGAAATCTGAACTTCTGAATCTTAACAAGATAGAGCTATTGACTGTGTAAATAAGATTGAAGTGAGTAATTGATGGAAGAACCACAGAGCCTAAGAGATGTGTTGCCCCTGGGAGGATTGGGTCCTGTCTAAAGGAAGGATGTGTTTTCCTTGGAAACAGAAGATGCAGAAAAAAAGGAAAGGTGATAGTCCAGAGAGATCCTGAAGAGGCTAAGATGTAGGCGGAGATAGGTTGATATGTAAATTGTTATTAAATCTACTTAGAGAAGTCAGGGCCCACAATGCATGCAAGAAGAGCAAAGATATGAAAACAGTCAATGTGAGAGACGTGATAGAGAATCTGGGGAGATAATGTTTGATCTAATTAAAGGAACTCAAGACAATAAACAACGAAAATTTCGATCCAGGAAGTTCTTTTACAAATGTTTCTTCTCTCTAATGCCTCTGGCAAGTGGATAGAGACACTTCTTGCCAAATTAGACACTTGTATAGCCTTATTTATATATATTGCAAATGTTTTCAAAGAAGACCTATCATTACATATTCTCCCCTACTCTTGATCCCCTATACTGCCTAACAGCAAGAGGTAAGGTGTCTACCTACCTTGCTTTGACTTGGAAAGTTTTAGTTTGCACCTTTTGTCCGGATGTAATTATTAATCACACTCTTTTTACTCTCAGAAGCATCCAGAGGAGTATGATGAACTCTATGTTTACCCTAATAAGAAGAAATCATTAATGTTTATAGTCTAGATCTGTTGTGAACATTTGCATGCTGGATCCTATGTCACTCTCACATCTATCCCATGAGATAAAGTACATAACTATCCCCATTATTAAATTTATTATTTTAGTCATTGAATATTTAATAAGTGCTTACCATGTACCAGGTAGTGTATTAAATGTGGAAGATGAATTTATGAGGTTAGAAGATAAGGTTCTTACCTTTATGCAGCTTGAATTGAGATTTAGAAAGTTGAGTTACTTGATTAAGATTTGCAAAATCCCAGGATTTAAATCCGGTTCAATCCCACACCAAATCCTAAGTTTTACCACTACATATTGTATTTTTTGTAATGATAAATATTTTTATTTTTGTTTTTTGAGACACAGAGAGACAGCTGGGGTGGGGGGAGGTGTTATATAGCACAGAGTTCAATGCGGGGCTCAATCTCACGACCCAGAGGTCATGGCCTGAGCAGAAATCAAGAGTTAGTTGCTTAACCAATTGAGCCACTCAGGCACTCCAGTAATGCTAAGTATTTTAAATGACACATTTCGAATGAACCAGGTAGCTATATAAATACTAAAATTATCTGCATGTGTCAAATTTCAGTCATCAATGAAAATAATCTCACAAAACGGTATTTTAAGGTAAAATATCTGACGGTAAATTTTCATTTTACTATATATTGCTGCTTGGCCTAATCATCATTCTATTAAACATTGCGAAGAATTAAATCACAAAGGTCTCCATTAGAAAGAATGCAGCAGGTATGATCACCACCTGTCACAGGCATTGGAGATCTTTGCGGGGATTCTTGTCAACACTCTTTTTTTTTCTTTTCCCTAAAAACAGTTGCTCTGGTACATCTGGTTTTCTATAGCATAGAATATGCAAAGGTAGTGCTTTATGTGTCTTTAATTTTGCAAAATTGCCTCTATAAATGAGGAAAATGGCAGCATTCAATATATCCACCAATAACTTTTTTAAAATATTGACTAAGACACTGGACAGTTAAACCATTACCAAAAGTTAAATGTGGCGCTTGTGATAGGGAAAAATTGATCTTTTAGTATTTGTCAGTTTTTCAAACAAGAAGAATGACAACAACAAAGTGTTCATATTAGCATCAGGCTGTGTAGAAAGTGCCTTGCGTGACTTTCTGAGGGAAAGCTCTAAAGTGGGAAAGCTCTAAAGTGGTTGAAAACACTAGTCAACAGCCCCACTATTCAGGGATCAACCAGCGGTGATTTTTCATTTAATGCCCTCATGAAAGCGTTTTTAAAAATGCTTTTCCAAGTGCATAGCAGAGTTCATTTCATTTCAGCTAAAGTAATTTTATGACTTGGGTGCTATTGTGTGTGATTACGAAGTGTAGATTTTTCCCGTTATTTTATTGCATTATTCCAGCAATTGGCTAAAATGAGTAAATGACTAGAAGTAGTTCAAGCTTAAAAATAGTGATAGGAAAAGTCAAATTATTTGCTTTTACATTATTTACCGCAGCTTAAGATGAGGGTGGAAGCTTAAGGCCTGAACACAGACTCCAAATCTATGTTTGCTGGCACAAGGGAACTTAACAGGTGTGAGATTGCTCAGACAGCCAAAACAGCAAATATGTCTATGAAGTACAACAGCAAACATCTGAAAGTTGGACATTATTGGAGCAATAGACAGCCCCAAACTCACTGTGTTACCAATTTCTTATCATGAAGCTGCAATGTACTTTAGGCTTTTTATCTTTTCAAATACTATGCTGGTAAGCCATTAGTATTTTTCTCAGAAAAAGAAATACAAAGTGAAGTTACCATTATGGAAATTGATCAGTTGTGTGGATAAGGACCGAGAAGGGAATGAAGCTACAGAGGCATCACGCAAAGTTGCATCCTCAAGGCAAAAAGATTTGAAATCCATGAGGTAAAATAGAAAAAACGTATGTTCTAATCAGTACCATAAGAGCACCAACTACACTGGAAGCAGTAAAGGTCCTTGAATTAAAAGGGTTGTGCCTGATTAGCAATCCAACATCGCTTTATTTACAGAAAATACCTGGTAGTCAGTCATATGTCTCTGCATCTTGATTCAGAAATTGAAGAAGTGAAGTAAAAAAAAAAAAAGGAATACTATTAAATCATAGCAATTGATTTTAACTCTTATTTTTACAGAGTTCTATACATTATGTGGCAATTTCAAAATGTTATTTTTCTGTGTGCTCTTGAGGAGTAAGATGCTTAAATGAACCTTAAAATGAAAGTTGAGATTTTTCAAATGCATTTTTTATTACACTGGTGGTTCCAGTCAAGACTATTTCTGCGATTTTAGATGGTTGCCCAGGTGACAGATTTTAGTGACTTATTCAGGATCTTGAATCCATGCATCCATTACTTCAGGGAAACATTATCATTATTTTCTATTGTTAAAGATATGATATCAGAATTTCTTAAGGACAACAAATTTGGGGGCAAACATCTCAGTCTTGGCAAATTTAATTATTTTCAAATGCTTGCTGTGTCCCGGTCCCCCCTTATCAGTGAAGGTAATTAATGACCTATTATTTGAAAACCCATCCAAACACTAAAACAAGAGAGGACAGATACTTTCTAGAGTGGATTGGGATTCAATTTGCTATGATCCTTCCAGTTAAACATTGAGCATTTGAGTGGGATATGTGATATGGTTATTATCTCCAGTACCAGACTGAGGAGTCACAGTCTCCAATGAGAAATTTCTCTGTGTTGGGTCTATAGTTGGTCCACGTGTCATTTCTAGAAATGATCACATGTCAATTTCTAGAGATAAAAGATGTAAAACTAGATGGACTGGTTAAGGCACCTCTCCTACAGGTAATGTTACTTATTATAGAAGAGGATACATAGCCCTTACTTATGATACTAGTTTAGATTATTATCATTGGAAAAACATCTCTCTCATGGATGTTTAACTTTGAATTATCATTCAATAGTGAATTCTATTTCAGTCTTAGTTTTAGGTTACTCAATGCGGTAATGTTCTTGTCTCAGTGCCCATTCATCTCTCAATACCATAGTTTGAGGAACACTGGTCTGAGTCTTAAGGGATAGACGGATCCTGTGTGTCCAGTGAAAAGCAGACGAAAATAAAAGTGAAACGTAGATCTATGGGAAATCCAGGGAAACGCCTAATGTATCCAAGTCAGCTAAGCGAATACTTGAAAGAATCCTATTCCCAAGTGGTCATTCCATGGAGTGATTTTTCAGGTTTTTAACCACCTGCTTCAGTGAGAAATACATTTTATCTCATCAATCCCATAAACAAACGTTTGCTTCTTCATTGGTCATCTTTGGTCAAATTATGCTCCATAAGAAACAGCTCAAAATCTCTGTGGCTGCAAAACAAAGGTTTTTTTCCTTCGTTGTCGTGTTACATGAAGGCTGTTGTAGCCTCAGTGGTTCTGCTCGGGATCACAGCTCTCTCTTCCAGGCTACAGGGGGGTTGCGACTCTGCTCCAAGTAGCTTGTTCTTCCGGCATTCAGGTGACAGGAACAGCCTCATCGTGCTACGTGCTAATAGTAGAGGGAAATAGTAAAACCTTGAGCCAAACTGCGTAATTGCTCTGAAAGCTATTGCTGGGGGTTTGCATACACCACATGCTTATATTCCATTGTCTCGCGGTCTCATCCTCCCAAACGTCAATGCAGTGTGCACGCATTCCTCTATCCAGGGAGCCCTGCATGCCAACAGGTAAGGGGCAAGGATGAATATTCCTTCAAAAGGAAGGTGGAGAGGGAAATAATACAGCCCACTACACGTGTACAAGTACATGTGTGAGTGAAACAAAATTCACAAGTCAATAATTATCCTTGCTATGTTTGGTGCATTCTAATATTTTTCTATTCTGTTGTGTCTTTTTAAATTTTGTTTGAAACTCACCAAGTGGGGCGCCTGGGTGGCTCAGTCAATTAGGAGTCTGCTTTAGGCTCAGTCCTGGGATCGAGTCCCACAATAGGCCTCCCTGCTCAGTGGGGAGTCTGCTTCTCTCTCTGCCTCTGCCCCCATTCATGCTTGCTTGATATTTTTCTCTCTCTGAAGAGCCCTTTCTCAAATAAAAAAATAAAATCTTGAAAAAAGAAAAGAGAGAAACTCACCAAATGAAGCATTGGTCTACTCACAGTTTACTACAAGCATTTTGAAAAGCATTGTTCTAATAAATAGCCTAAACAATTTGTTGCAGTTTGTAGAATGCCATAGAAAGTGAATAAGTCTTGGGTAATTGCTTTCCTTACTTGAATGAGTCATTTTTCTTCATTCTAAATTTAAGGATGTATTATAGAAAGGGTAGAAAATTAGAAGAAGGAGTTGGAGAGTTTAGTTCTAGTTCATCCCTTGACTGGCTGTGTGACCCATTCACTCTTTTTAAACCACATTTTCTCCATCTGGGCACTGGGGATAATGACCCCTGCCTAGCCTACCTGAAGTAAATGACACTTAATATAGTGCCTGGTGCTGTTCTAACCACTTGACATTTACTAACACAACAACCCTCTAGATAGATATACTAATACTCTCATTTTACAGAAGAAGAAACTGAGGCACGGAGAAGTTGATGATTTCTAGGTGGTAGACCCAGACTGCAAACCCCCATGATCTGGCTTCACAACAGTTATGCTAGTTGGCCTCTATCAGGGAAAATAAGATTCTCCCAGTATGAAACTACCACCTTTAAAATTGTGCTGTATTAATCATGTGGTTTGTTCTCTGGGAAACTAATGGTCTGTTTTTGACTTTTCAACGTCCACAGTGAAAACTGCACATCCGCTCCCAGTGAAACTGGCAGCCATTCTGACGAGCAGATGTCTTGGTCCCAAGTCAGAGACACAAAGCCAGATACACAGCTTCCTATTTAGTTCTGGCATATCCGTTGCTCTGCTGAGTGTCTCATGAGGCAGGGCAAGAATCAGTCAGATTTAGAGAGCATGACTGACACTTGCCTATAACGGTAACTGCCATGGTTGCACATGGACCCCAAATGTGAGAGTATTAAAATCCCACCCCATTCAGCTTTGGTATGTTAGTTTTGCTAGAGCATACTGGTCAGTGAGGGTCCTCATTTGTCCTGTGGGTTTATGTTCCTGATCTCTGCAGTGTTAATCCCTTCCTGGGTTGTTTTATAAAAGGCTTGTTTACAGTGACATCTAATCTTGTTACAGTGAGGTCCTGTCTCCAGGAAGAACGAAAAAAAACCCATGAAATCTGTGTGAAATTTCTTTTTCTTCTTTTTTTTTTAAAGAACCAATTTTGTCAGGTTCAAATGAGAGCCTTTGATAAAGTACCCTGTAATGAGAGAACATACAAAATCCTGAAGAAAGGAAACTCCTTATTTCTGAGGAACTAGCCTAGGGAATGAGCCCCTTTGTATCCAGATATAATTTCCATCATATCGATTCCATCAACTAACTAAGGGTCTTTATCCAAAAAAATAAATATATGCACATATATTCAAATAAATGTAATATATGTATTTTAGGATATATTTATGATCCAATGTGTCCATGTTTGCCTGCCTAATGGAGGAATACTTTGCAGTGATATGTAAAATCTGCTTTCTTAAATTTCATTTTAATCCCAGTATAGTTAAGATACAGTGTTTTATTAGTTTCAGGTGTACAATATAGTGATTCAACAATTCTACACATTACTCAGTGCTCATCAAGATAAGTGTACTCTTAATCCCCATCCCCTCACATACCTCCCCTCTGGTAGCCATCAGTTTGTGCTCTATAGTTAAGAGTATGTTTTTTGGTTTGTCTCTTCTTTCTTTGTTCATTTGTTTTGTTTGTTAAATCCCACATATGAATAAGATCATATTTGTCTTTCTCTGACTTACTTCATTTAGCATTATGCCTTCCAGATTCATCCATCTTGTTGCAAATAGCAAGATTTTGTTCTTTTATGAAATCTGCTTTTTAAAAGAAACAGATATCGGACGCCTGGGTGGCTCAGTTGGTTGAGCAGCTGCCTTCGGCTCAGGTCATGATCCCAGCGTCCTGGGATCGAGTCCCACATCGGGCTCCTTGCTCAGCCAGGAGCCTGCTTCTCCCTCTGCCTCTGCTGCCACTCTGCCTGCCTGTGCTCGCTTGCATGAGCTCTCTCTCTCTCCCTCTCTCTCTCTCTCTGGCAAATAAATAAATAAAATCTTAAAAAAATAATAAAAAAAATAAAAGAAACAGATATTTAGTGTTTAGCAAGGCTATCAAAATGTTTGTGCCATCATTTTGCTTTGATATTTTATGTAGGAGAATTAGGGCTGAGAAAAAAAAATACTTGATGTTTCTTTTTTTAATATATCTTTTGAAAGTCAGCTTTGCAGTATAATTTACATACGTTAAAAGTCTTCCATTTTTAAAAATACAAATGATGGGTTTTAACAAATGTATGCAATAACGTAGCCATCACACAACCATGGTATCCAACATCTCCATCACCTCAAACAGTCCACTTGGGCCACTCTGCAACCTCTTTCCCCACTCCTGGTCCCCGATGGTAACTGATTTTATTGTCATTACAATTTTTACCTTCTCCAGTATTTCATATAAATGGAAATACATACTTTAAAAGATTTTTTTTTACTTTAAAAGATTTTAATAGCTTCATTGAGCTATAATTTACATATCATAGAATTCACTCATATAAAGTATGCAGTGTTGCTATATGTGGTGGCTTTTTTTAGTATGCTTAATACGTGCAATCATCACCATAGTCAAATTTAGCAACTCTTCATCACCTCAGAAAGCCTGTACCCTTTAGATATCACTCTTCTACCTCTCTGTTTCCTGAGTGCCAATCAACTGCTAATCTACTTTCTGCCTACATAGATTTCCTTGTTCTGGACATGTCTCGGGAATGGAATCATGTAAGGGATGATCTTTGCTGACTGACTTTTTTCACTTAGGCACGTTTTCAAGGATTATATGTGCTGTAGAAGGTATCAGTACTCCCTTCCACAGTAGTCTATGCCTCAATAATGTCCCATTGTATTGATATACCACGTTTCGTCTATCTGTTCGCCAGTTGGTTGATAGACATTTAGGTTATGTCCTCCTTTTGGCTATTATGACTATGCTCCTATAAACTTTCATTTACAAGTTTTTTGTGTGAATACGTGTTTTCATTTCTCCTGGGTGGAGTGAAATTGCTGGGTCATATGGTAACCATGTTTAACCATTTAAGAAAAAGCAGACTGGTTTCCAGTGCATCTGTGCCATTTTACATCCCGGCCTGCAGTATATGAGGATTCTAATTTCTTCGCATTCTTTCCAACACCTGTTACTATCTGACTTTTTTATTTCAGCTACTCAAATAGAGGTTTAATTTGCATTTCTCTGATAATTAATGATGTTAAGCACCTGTTCACACGCTTATTGGTTATTTGTGTATTTTTCTTGGAGAACTCTTTAGATCCTTCACCCATCTTTAAACCGGGTTGTCTTTTTATGATTGAGAAGTAAGTGTTCTGTATGTATACTAGGTTGGGTTGGGAATTCTTTTAGATGTTGCTGGTTTTGTTAGTATTTTATTAACAAAATAAAAGTTAGTGTTTTTGTTAGTATTTTATTAGTATTTATTGTTAGTATTTTGTTAAAGATTTTTACATTCATATGCATAAAAGACATTGGACTGTAGTTTTCCTGTGATGTCTTTGTCTGGTTTTGGTATCAGGATAACAGTCTTATTCAATGAGTTGAGATGTGCTCCCTCCTCTTCAGTTTTTTCGAAGAGTTTGTAAGAATTGATCTTCGTTAAATGTTTGGTAGACTTCACCAGTGAAATCATACAGGCCTACTTCTTTGTCCCTAGCCTTTGGTTATTAATTCACTCTTCTCACTTGTTGTATATAGGTTCATCAAAATGGTTATTTCATCTTGAGTCAGGTTCAGTAATTTGTACCTCTCTGGGAGTATATCCACTTCACCTAAATCATCTAATTTGTTGACATGTAATTATTTGTAGCTTTCCTTAATATTCATTTTCCTTTCTATAAGGTCAGGGGTAATATCCCCTTCTTATTTTCTGACTCTAGTAATTTGGGACTCTTTCCTTTTTCCTCTTGGTTAATCTAACTAAAGGTTTATAAATTTTGTTCATCTTTTCATAGAATGGGGTTTGAGTTGTACTGGTTTTCTCTATTATTTTACTATTGCCCATTTTATCAATTCTGCTCTATTCTTCATTGTTTCTTTCCTTCTGCCTGTTTTAGATGTAGTTTTCTCTTCTTTTTCAAGCGTTTTAAGGTAATAAGTTAGGTTATTGATGTCATTCTTCTTTCCTAATCTAGGAATTTGAAGCTAATAATTTTTTTCTCTAAACACTGCTTTAGCAGCATCATATAAGTTTTGGTAAGTTGTGTCTTTTTTTTCACTTGCTTCAAACTATTTTTTGTTTCTTTTGATTTCTTCTTTGATCCACTGGTTATTTAGGAGTCTGTGGTTTAATTTCCACATCTTTAAAAAATTTTCCACTTATCGATTTCTGATTTCATTACATTTTATGGTCAAAGAACATACTGTATATTATTTCTGTCCTTTTGAGTTTGTTGAGGCTTGTTATAGGACCTGGCATATGGTCTCTATTGGAAGTAAGCACTGTTTGTTTCTGGCTTTTTTAGCACGGTCTTTTGGGATTCTGTTTTGGATGTTTTGCATTGGTCAGTAAATCAATTTTTAATACTAAATAATGCTCCATTGTCTAAGTATGCCACAATTTGTTTGCCTGTTGATGGAGATTAGGTTTATATCTAGTTATTGAATATTATGAATAAATGTGATATGAGCATTTGCATATAAGACTTTGTGTGGAAATATATTCTCATTTCTCTTGGGAAAATACCCAAAAGAGGGACTCCTGGATCATAGGATAAGTGTATATTTAACTTTATGAGATAGTGTCAAACTTTTTCTGAAGTGTCTGTATCATTTGCATTCCCACTAGTAAATCAATGGGATTCCATCTGCTCAACATCCTTGCCAACACTTGGTGTTGTTAATCATTTTAATTTAACTTTCTAGTGGATGTAATGGTATCTAATTGTGGTTTAATTTGCATTTCTCAAATGAATAATGGTGTTAATTATTATTTCATGTACTTATTTGCCTTAGTGTTTCTTCTTTGGTTAAGTGTTAAAATATTTTCCCATTTTTAAATCATATATTTCATAATGTTATTAATTTTTTTGTGCATCCTAGATAAAATTATTTTTTACCGGACGTACTTCTTGCAGACTTCTTTTCTAGTCTGTGGTTTTCTTCTCATCTTCATAAACTGTCCTTTAATGTTTTAACTTTGATGCTATCTTTTTTATTGTTTTTTTTTAAATTAATTTATTTTATTTTATTTTTAAAAATTTTTTTAAAGTTAAACCATTCTTGCCTAACTAATATGAATCTCACTAGGCCACAATGTATTACTATTTTTATAAATAGTTAGATTCAATTCACTGATGTTAAGGATTTTTGTATCTGTGCTCATAGCGATGTTCGTCTGGATTTATCTTTTCTTGTCATGTCTTTGCTTTTAATATCAGAAGTATGATGGGCTTGTGAAATGAATTCAGATGTGTTTCTTTATTTTTTATTTCCTTCCTGAGCTTGTCTAGATTAATATTATTATTTCCTTTATATGTTTGGTGAAATTTACTAGTGAAGACTGTAGTTTTCTTTGTGGGAGGGTTTTTAACTACAAATTAAAATAGTCAATTTTTTTTGTTTGTTTTGAAATTGAAAATAAAATGACCACTTTTATAATACTGAATAACAAATGTAGATGTGTTTCTCAAAAAAATGCTTTGTTTCTAAATTAAGGTTTGAAAGCTGCATTTGAATATCAGTAGGTTATAGGACTTTGCTTTTATCTATATACCTTTCATTCTCTACAAATATAAAGATTCACGTTTTCTTCTAGGAATGCTTTTTTAAATCACTCTTCAAATATGAGTAATTATTCCTATAACTGTGTGAATTGCCTATTACTGAAATGTGAGTTCTAGTTTCCATTTACTTGTAATATAGTTTAATTTTCTATTCAGCTAATTTAGGAAATGTGTTTAGTTTAATTGGAACAGAGTATATGGTTGAAGGCCTCTATCAATTTGTATATTGAGTCCTGCTAAATACCTGATGTGTTATCTTGAGGATTGTTTAATCAATCACATTTATTTTTTTCTCTCTGGAATAAGTTCTGGGCTCATCATTGTGCCTTTTTTACTCTATAAAATGTCTTTTAGTATTGCTGTTTCTAAAGAATAACCTGATAGTGGAATGATGTCTTCAGCATATGTGAACAGACAGACACACACACACATTTATGTTTATATTCCTATTTATATATCTCAGGCAAAAACTTGTTTCTTGGAAGTTAGTATCCTGATCATTGTGGCTTAGAGACCGGGCCAGAGCAGCCTCTCTGAGAACTGGGAACCTGAAGTTGTTGCAGGTCCTTCCATAGGATGCTTACTCATAAGCACATTGATGTTGGGAAGACTAATCTAGATTTTTCTTAGGTTTCTTTCCCCCCAGCTTTATGAAGATACAATTGATATAATACTGTGCATGTTTAAGGTGTCCAGTGTGTTGATTTGACACACTTCGGTGTGTGCAATATGTCTACTTACACCTGTTAGAATGACTGTCACCAAAAAGACAACACATACCTGTTGGTAAGGATATAGAAAAAAATGAACTTTTGTGCACTGTTGGGAAGAATGAAAACTGGAGCAACTACTGGCAAAAAAAAAAAAAAAAAAAAAGGCACATGGAGGTGGTTCTTTGGCTTTAGAAGCTACAGCTAGAAAGGGGGAGATACATGGCATACAATGGTTTTGTTTGTCTAACCGGATAATCAGAAGAAGTGGAATTGAAAGTGTTTCTAGCTTGTACGTATTTGCTTCTGCCTGTAACTGTTGCTACTATTTCTAGATTCTTCATGCTATACCCTCTTTTAGACCTCTCTTCATTCTAACTAATGCCATTTCCCCCCTTTTTCATCACTTCTGTATATTGTTCCCATTTTTTAGTTGACTTCTCCTAACAATACCTAGTCAGCAAGAAAATCAAGGAAATCTGCTATTCATTTTCTCAACTTTGTGTGTTCATACTTCATATTCACTTCTTTTTGTCTTCCCATTCAATGAGAAGGGTAGTTATTGCTTTCCACTGGGTACGCTCATGGCTGTAACTGTGAACTTTAAATGAATAATCCTGGAAGAAAGTAAACTTCTGAACTATGTTTGCCTACAAAGAACTAATGATATCTTTGGAGCTCAGATAAAAGTGAAAATAGAAGAAACTCTCAAGAATGTTTTTGGTGCTTGCCACCTAACCTCTTTTTTTAAGTTTGGTTTATTGAAGTATAATTTATATAGAATGAAATGGAATCACTTTCATTGTAAATTTCAGTGGGTTTTGACCAATATAGTGCTATTGCCTCCATTTGTAATCAAGACATAGAACAGTTGTAGCATTCCCAATTCCTCCTTCCCCTTTGTCATCAATGCTTTCCCCCACCCCCAGCCACAGAAAATCACTAATCTGTTTTCTGTCTCTACTGTTTGCCTTTGTAATAGTGTCGTATAAGTGGAATCATATGTCCATAGTGTTTTGAGTCTGTCTTATTTTGCTTGGCTTAATTCATCTGATAGTCATTATGTTGTATGTATCAGCAGTTCACTTTCTTTTTACTGCTCAGTGATATTTAATTGTATGAATGTGCCACAACTTTTTAATTCTTTCATCAACCGAAAGATATTTGGGTCAAATGGATTGCTGGGTGATATGATAAATGTATGTTACAGTTTACAAGAAACTAGTGGTAGTCTCAGAATTTTTTTATTATGATTTTAGCCATTCTAAATTTTTTTATTATGATTTTAGCCATTCACTAGATGTCTAGTGAAATTCAATAGATCTGAATTTCCCTAGTGACTTATGATTTTGAATATGTTTTTAATCTGCCTATTTGCCAACTCAGGAGTGGTACACAGGACTATGCTGAGTAATAAATAAAAAAAAAATTACAACTACTTTCTGAGGAGGCTGGAGCTGGTCTCACAGATGTAGGTTTTTGTGGCCATGGCACCTGTTACAACTTTATGTGTTTAATTTTAGCCAAGGATGAGTGGATATGGACGCAGTCTCAGCTAACTTTTTTCTAAATGATACTTAAGTTAGAGTCCCCCCCAACCAAAAAAAAAAAAAACAATAAAAAAACAAAACAAAAAACAAAACAGTGTTTGAGAAAGGCTTGCATATAGCCATTAATTTCTGGAAATTATCACAAGGCGGGGCATTTTAGATAGAGGAAGTTGAAACAAGATCCAACAGTGTTACTGAGTTGATTACTTCTGGAACAGCTGTAGTCAAGATTTTGCTTCACTTAAGCAGCTATGATGAGGTTGATTTACTTTTCTTTTTCTTCTTCCTTCCTCTCTCCATCTTTCCTAAATCCTTTCCATTCTCCCACTGTAACTGTCATGAGAAAGGTACAATCAGGTGTCAAGAAATATCCATTGTCCAGAAAAGAGAAAGAGGACCCACTTCTCTTAGCATCATGATTCTCAAGTTTGTGAACACTTTGAGGGTAAAAAAGGTATGGCTTGTCCTTTTAATTAATTTTAATTAATTTAGTATTGAGCCTATGAACAGAACCCAGAATATAGTAGATGCTTGGAGATTGTATTTTTAATAAATTAATGAATAATTTAGGATATGGGCCATTCCCAGATCAAAAAGTTCTCGTTTTTTGTTTTTTTTTTTTGGGGGGGGGGGTTTGGTAAGGGAGGTTTTGGTCTGGATGTAAACAAAACTATAGAGTTAACATATGCTTAAAAATCTTAAACTCTCCCCAAGGTTCTGGAAACATCACCTTTGAGATTTTCTCAATCATGGTATCAGATGAAGGGCAGGCCTTACAACTTCATGCACTGCCTTCTGTAAAGCTCTCTAAGACATCTCTTTTTATATCAGAACAGAATCTGTGGAGATTTCTGTGTTGCATTTGCATTTGAAGTCTACTTAGAAACCAGTGCTCCTCTCCCTATAATTCAGGATCTAAGACACTGGTTTTTCTCACCCAGGCCTTTGAACAATGATCTATCCACCCAAGTTAGTAACATTAACTTAAATTTATGGGGGCAGGATTTCAGCATATTTCCCCCTTTGGAGTGGCCTCCTTCTTCTATAGCCTGAATATGAACACCAGCTCTAGTTATAAATGTTTCCCAGTGAACCAGTACTCCAGAGGACAGAAATGAAACATATTGAATTTCTTACAAAACTGATATGAATCCCACCAATCACCATAGCACACAGCTGAGAAATGGACTTGGCTTTGCAACTAGCATTTTATTACCCTACAGTGAACTGGCAGGGCTTGAAAGTCCTCTGATCAGGTAAATTTTCCTAAGACAATGGGTGGAATATTGTCAAGTGAACATATTCTTGACTGAGAGGGAACATGGGGACTGGTTTACTAAGTAGAATGTGGAAATAATGACGCTCTACCTTGAGTGACAATGGTAATTACCAATACTGCATTTAGAAAGGAAAAGGGACAGCAGAGAGCATGCTCTGTATTTTATTTTATTTTTTAAAAGTTTTTATTTATGTATGTACCACATCTTCTTTATCCATTCATCTGTTGAAGGATATCTCGACTCTTCCCACAGTTTTGCTGTTTTGGACATTGCTGCTATGAATATTGGGGTGCATGTGCCCCTTCTTTTCACTACATTTGTATCTTAGGGGTAATACCTAGTAGTGTATTTTCTGGGTCATAGGGTAGCTCTATTTTTTAACAACTTGAGGAACTTCCATACTGTTTTCCAGAGTGGCTATACCAGCTTGCAATCCCATCAACAATGTAAGAGGATTCCCCTTTCTCCACATCCTCGCCAACATTTGTTGTTTCCTGTTTTGTTAATTTTTGCCATTCTAATTGGTGTAAGGTGGTATCTCATTGTGGTTGTGGTTTCTTTTGTATTTCCCTGATGGCTAATAATGTTGAGCATTTTTTCATATGTCTGTTAGTTATTTGTATGTCTTCTTTGGAGAAGTGTCTGTTCATGTCTTCTGCCCCTTTTTTGACTGGGCTATTTGTTTTTTGAGTTTTGAGTTTAAGAATTTCTGATGGTTCCATCTTATGTGGAACATAAGCAATAGCATGGAGGACCATCGGGAAAGGGAGGGAAATCTGAAGGGGGAGGAATCAGAGAGGCAGATGAACCATGAGAGACTATAGACCCTGGGAAATGAACTGAGGGTCTCAGAAAGGAGGGGGTTGGGGAAGAGGGTAACAGACTGATGGGTATTAAGGAGGGCATGTGTTGTGATATGTGCTGAGTGTTATGCATAAGTAGTGAATTGTTGAACACTATATCAAAAACTAATGTTGTACTGTACAGTGGCTAACTGAACACAATTTTAAAAAAGTTTTTACTTAAATTTCAGTTAACAGAGAGTAATATTAACTTCAGGCACATAATTTAGAAACTCAGCAATTCCATACAACACATCTGGCACTCATCACAGGTGGCTCCTTCATCCCCATCACCTACTTCCACCATCCCCCCACCCCCCTCCCCTCTGGTAACCATCAGTGTGTTCTCTATAGTTAAGAGTCTGTTTCTTGGGGGCTCCTGGGTAGCCCAGTTGGTTAAGCATCTGCTTTTGGCTCAGGTTATGATCCCAGGGTCCTGAGATCAGGCCCCACATCAGGCTCCCTGCTCAGAGGGAGCTCAGCTCCCTCTACTTCTCCTCCCTACTCAGGTGTGCACCCTCTCTCTCTCTCTAATAAATAAAATCTTAAAAAAGAGAGAGAGAGAGTCTCTTTCTTGATTTTTCTCTCTCCTTTTTTCCCTATTCTTGTTTGTTTTGTTTCTTAAGTCCCACATATGGGTGAAATCATATGGTATTTGTCTTTCTCTGACTGACCTATTTCACTTAGCATAATGTTCTCTAAAAAGCATTTCAACTCTGTCTTCTTTCTGATGCCCCCAGTTTTTTTCTTCTTAATGGCATATGATCATCTTGTTCATGTCAAATAATTATTTGAAATAGAAAATGTGATTCCTCTGTCCCTGTTGCTCATGGATGAAATGAAGGTGCCAGTTGGCTAATCTGCTAAATACCAATTCTCTCTTTCTCCAATATACACACACTCCCTCACCCATTCACCCCCACATAAACTACACCAATTATCATTTGTCATGTTGGCATGACAACTTACCTTGGAAAGCATTTCTCTAAGCCTGTTGTATCCCCTGTGGTCCCCAACACATACCTGTAGGCAGCTGTCATGCCCATTTTCAGCTGTGGAAACCACTGCCCAGGGTGGGTCAGTGACTGGAACACACAGTGACATACTTTTGGCTCGATGCTCCTCTACTGCACTTGTAGGGAGAATAAAATCATCTACAAATGGTTATTTTAAGAATTACATATGACAATGCACATGGGGCATTTAGCATGATGCTTGGTATAGAGCAAGAGCTGATTACACAGTGGCGAAACTGACAAGTATCCTGGGGAAATACATACCATACCCGACACCTTGGTCTGCCCCTTCCCACAGCCGACTGAGCACATTTCTCAAGAAGTCGCTTATCTTAATCAGCCTTAAAATCATACTACTTTCCGAAAAACGGAAATACGCATGTTGTTCTTCTAACATAGGATTTGTGTGTCCGTAACCTCCATAAAAAGACAAGTGGCTGCCTCTAGTTCCTAGCATAGAAATCCATATTCAAACTATCAACACTGCGGGAATGCTTATACAACTCACCTTATTTTGGGGGTATCCTACCTCAACTTACAATTCTGACATTTGAAGTTTTTACATCTGTGTAAGAAAATGGTTCATAATACCTGTCCAAAATCAGATCACTCCACAAGCAGTCTGTGAAATAGAGGTGGGCATGTAGAAAATTTACTGGGGAGTGCCCCTGGGTCCACACCTGTGATGGGCCGGAAAGTAGGGTTAGGCAGAAGAGGGTGTGGTGAAGCTGGGCTGCCCATTCACAGTTGACATCCTTGGACCTTTCTAGGCCATCAGTCTTTTATTGTATGCAGGCTTTCTTTGAGGAAAGATGTGGCCTGGAGTGCCCAGGACACTCCCAGAAACTGAGGAAGAGGGAGGCTCGGGCCTGAAGAGGGTGTCTGTGCAACACACCACAGCATCCACTACGAAACAATGTTTACTACAAAATTGTATCTACTGCAATTCCCTTTCCACATGGCTCCTGTATGCTTCTGTGCTCTTGAGACATTCTTGACCCCTTTATAGGAGAGAGGACAAGCAGAATGATGCATCTTAAATGCTTTTCTTTAGGATTTGTCATTGTAATTTTATTATCATTTCTTCTGGTCTCTTCACCTTTAAAGATACTAGGATTAGGAGAACTGTTTTTTGTTTGTTTGTTTGTTTTGTTTTAGTTTTATTTATTCACTTGACAGAGAACAAACAGGGGGCGCTGCAGGGAGAGAGGGAGAACAGGCTTCTCACTGAGCAGGGAGCCTAATTCGGGGCTTGATCCCAGGACCCTGGGTTCACTACCTGAGCGGAAGGGAGCTGCTTAACCCACTGCCATAGGATTAGGAGATTTAAAAAGCACCTAGCTAGACCAGTTTCCAACTAATGCTCATAATTTGGGTTAAGGTCAAGGATCCTGGAGGAAACAAATGGCACAGTCAAATGGGGGTACCCAAGAAGAGTTTAAATGAAGGGACAGACGGGGTGTCAGGGTAGCTCAATTGGTTAAGTGGTTGAGTTTCTGACTCTGGGTTTCTGCTCGGGTCTTATCTAGGGCCCTGGAATCAAGCCCCATGTTGAGTTACGTGCTTAGCAGGGAGTCTGCTTGGAGTTTCTCTCCCTCTTCGCTTCCCCTGTACTCATGCGCCCCCCCTTCTCTAAAATAGATAAAATAAATCTTCAAATGAAAGCGCTAGAGAGGGACACCTGGGTGGCTCAGTGGATTAAAGCCTCTGCCTTTGGCTCAGGTCATGATCTCAGGGTCTTGGGATCAAGCCCCACATCGGGCTCTCTGCCCAGCAGGGAGCCTGCTTCCTTTCCTTTCTCTCTGCCTGCCTCTCTGCCTACTTGTGATCTTTGTCTGTCAAATAAATGAATGAAATATTTAAATGAAGGGGCTAGAGATATGTGGGCAGAAGTTAAGGGAAATTAACAATGAGTTATGGAATCCTTGTTTGGGCAACCACAGTGGAAAGTCATCACTGCCCCTTAGCTAGAAGGGCAAGGGGAGAGATTAAGGAAAGCAGGAAGAGTGCACAGTCCCAGCAGGAGCCAGGCCCTTTGGAAGAAGAACGGAACCACTAACAATCCAGCAGGGAAGGAGCTGGGTGGATAAATGGCCTGACCTCTCTCATGCTCCCCTTTGATCGCCTGCTGGGGATGCTTGTCTTCTGAATATAATCAGAACCTAGCAGGTGAGGGAGGCTGCCGATGAAGTCCATGTGGGTCAGCCTCCTGGGGGCTCAGCAGGGAAAGTCGATCTAGAGCAGCACATCAAAGGTCTCTCTTTACGGTTCTGTGCCATTTCCAGTGTCATTCGGGTTTGTAACATCCAGGTCAATTTGCAAAGTCTTCTTTATAAGGTCAACTCTAGTGCGTACCATCCTCTGTTGCTTCTGTACTTGCCCCCTACTAACCCTTTTCCAGATCAGAATAATCAGAATGTTATTAATAAATAATAAATAAATAATCAGAATGGTATTTTTAAAACAGTGCTCCTACTACATACCTGAGGAAAAAGCTCTCAGTATCCACCCACTGCTCTTAAGGACAAAGGCCAGTGATGTTAACATGACCCCCAAGATTCTTAGTGTGATCTTGTGTACACCTGAGTCAGCCTTCCTTCTTTCAAACAATTCCCTCTTATGTCCTTGAAGAGTCTGCTCTCTCTTCACCTTCCCCCCTCCCGTTCCCTCTCTCTAGATTACTCTGGTCCTAGTTAACCCCTCCTGGTCTTCCACATCTCAGCTTGGAGATCCACTTTTTCAAGAAACCTCCAATCCTTTCTCCTCTACCCCCCAGAACCATTCAGGACCCTCTGGTAAATGGTCATAACACCCTCTACATTTTAACTGATAGCATTCTTGTAAATTTCTAATTTTATGGACCTGTTTACAATCCATTTCCCCTTAGACTATATATTCTTGGAGCACAAAATCTGGCAAAGTATCTTCTGGCACATGGTAGATCCTCAGGAAATATGTATTGAATATTTCCTATATGAGTGAATATTTGAATGAGTGAATTAGACTGCATAGGAAACTTTATAAACTGGACAGCTCATACCTGCTTAAAGGCAGTTATGACAGATCACAGGCTCAGTGTTGCCAAGAGGTGACTTGAGACTAATGCTGTAGGAACCTTCCATGTTTTACCATAAATCAGTTAATGCCTTGATCTAATGTAAAACCTCTTGCTTCTCAAATTTTAGTTGCTAATTTCAGTTTGTTTAAAAATGCTGGACAAGGGGGCACCTGGGTGGCTCAGTGGGTTAAGGCCTCTGCCTTCAGCTCAGGTCATGATCCCAGGGTCCTGGGATTGAGCCCCACATCAGACTCTCTGCTCCTCGGGAAGCCTGTTTCTGCCTACCTCTCTGCCTACTTGTGATCTCTGTCTGTCAAATAAATAAAAATAAAAATCTTTAAAAAAATAAAAATAAAAATGCTATACAATCCAAAGAAAATACTCAGATAGGCAGAATTCAACCCAGAAGCTACCTCATTTAATTCCTGGTGTACTTGGCTTCAAAGAAAGTAAAACTTCTTATCAAAGGTTCTCTGTTTAGCATGTAGACCCACGACTTTTTTTTTTTTCTACTGTTGTTATTAATATCTGGGTTTACTCCATTTGTTTGTAATCAATTAATAGTCTACCCTAGCTTTCACTTAATCATAATAAACCAAAATATTGTAAAGGACCAATTAGGCAGCGAATGAGATCTATGGAGTAGTCAAAAACCCTTACTAAAAATATGAATTCATAAACACTGGATGATCTGGCCTTTTTAATGATTACTTAGAGAAAACGCGTCAATTAAAACGAGTAGGGCTGTTTTCTTAATGGCATTTTTTTTTTTCATAGACATAAAGCTTTGCTTGAAGACAAGTCACACCAGGAGAAAACATGTCTCTATTTCTGTGGAATCCATTAGTCATTTCAGCTCTTCCTGTTAGGACTGGGCCACATGCAGTTACTGAAGAGTCAGGTAGGACAAGTGCTGAAGGCGAGAATTGGCCGGGACGTGGGGGGTGATCATGTCCTGGGACCAATAGGGCTACCATGGAAGCTCTCAGAACAGTGGGTAGCATGCTTTCAGAAACATTGCATAGACTTTGTTTTCATTTGTTTGCTTTAAAGGTTTTATTCATTTATTTTTGTGAAGGGGGAAGGGTAGAGGGAGAAGCTGAGCAGTGAGTCCGACATGGGACTTGATCCCAGGACCCTGAGATCATGACCTGAGCTGACGCCAAGCAGCACTTAACCGACGGAGCCACCCAGGTGCCCTGCATAGATTTTTTAATTCCTCATGAAAAGGGATAGAACTGATCTCTTTGTCTTTAGTCCAGTGAGTGTTTTCTTTAGAAGGAAAATACCTTTACCATTCCATACCAGTTTTCCAAAGAAAGGTGTAGATCAGGCCTCTTTTGGCTTTTTTCAAAAGGTATATATTCTATTCCCCCTCCTTATTCTGCCTTCGCTTAGAATGAAAAAATATGTCTATCTATACTACTGATGTCATGTACCATAAACATCAAGTGTCTTTCAGCCAGGGTTGGATTTCCTGGTGGCTTTCAAGCTCCTTCCCTCGGAAAGCCTGTGGAGCTTGTCACAAGTGATATTTTCCAGGTGAAGAAGTATGCAGCATATCAAGATCCTCTATCATGAGGCATATTTTTCATTCATCTTTGTGAGGATCGAAACATCTTTGCCAGGCCCCAGACAGGAATTGGAATGAGACAGTCACAAAATTACCACCATCCTGACTATGTTGGTCACATAAGGAGCCATTTCCAGACCCTCACTGCAGTCCCCCAGATAGGAAGTTTCACCCCAAAGCTGAAAGTGGACTCTGTTTTTTTCAATCTTGGATGCAGATTTTGAGGGAAAAATATATTTTCTTCCCTTCAAATGGAATCTGTGATTGCTAAGAACACTTTCATAAATAAACTTTATTTCATAAGGTCCTGGCCAAGCTTTATATATGTCACTGTTTGGGTTTGTTTTTTGTTTTGTTTTTGTTTTTTGATGTAATAGTCTATAGTGGGGACCAGCACTTTCTAAGTATTTTCATGTCAAGACATATATAGACTATGTACAAGCTTCCAGAAGCTGTTCATGGTTGGGGGCCTCCCAATCTGCAGCCCTGAAGTTTGTAGGGATTCACATCCCTGCACACTTTCAGTGCACCCATGGCACCCCAGTTGGGAAGCTCTCAATAGAACCACCCACCTCAACTAACACTGTATTTATACGTCAATTTCACATAGCAGAGCTTGGTGATGAAAACATTTTAATATTTTTAGTTTATTTCCAGTAAGCATCTTTCCTGTTAGCTCACCAAACATAACCTGCGATATTAAAAGATTATTCTCATTATCATCCCTGACACCAATGTTTACTGTGTGGGTAGAAATTTTTTCAAGTAAATATTTATTCTTCACATTGAGCATAGCAGTCTTAGAGACCCTTTCAGAATGCAGAGTGCAGTCCCAAACCATTTGGTGTTTGTCACTTCATGTAGATTCCCATTTGGGTAAGGTTTTCTTTTTTTAGATAAGTAGGTCTGTGACATTTTGGGTAAAGTAAATAACAGATGCTTGTGAGTCACTATTTTTTTAATTTTATTTTAATAATCCATACAGTATCCACCGATGATGCATGAGGTCAGTGAATAGAAAAAGAAGACCCTCATAAAACTCTCATATTGACTCTATTATTCATGTTTCAGTGGTAAATAAAGCCCCTAATTGGTCTGTGTGATACTCTACCTGAATCTTCTACAGCCTCTTGTTAGAGGAACTGTAAACTCATGGGAAACCATAAAACCTTCAAGAATGTCTTCTACTGTATCGCATTAAAAATATGTATTTTTCACTACTAAAAACATGGAGTAGTGTACTTTATCCACCAATAGAGACAAATTAGACCTATACCAGAAATTAGAATAATTGAACCTAGTGAGGTACCATCTCTCTTTTCTTATTTGAGACAATTTTTCTAATGAGAAGACTCTAACCTTAGAAATGAAATAATTTCACCAGAGTTAATTAATTACTGACAAAGTTGATTTGGGATGCTACAGTATGGTCCCATATCTACTAAAAATGTCGGCAGTTTCTTTATCCTCCTCAGTAAAGTAAAAATTGTCTCACAATCAGGACTTTTTGGTAGCTAACTACATTTTCTCAGTAGGTGGCTTAATCCTCTTCCGAAAGGTGGCTCTGTTTCTCTGTTTCCTCTCCATTGTCACTGTGCCGACAGCTGGTACTGAATGGCATCCTCCTGACACTCTGTTCTCTGGAAGTTCTGTTTCCTTTCATGTCAATGCCCTGGGCTGTTTTTTCCTCCATTGCCCTCCCGTCTTTCCCCTCTGGAACATATTATCTCATGAAGTATGTTGACTTTGGTGCCTCCTCTAAGAAGATAGAGGTTCTCCAGTCTATTGCCTTTCTTTGTAATCACCAATCCATCTTTGTTTCCCATTTCCTATTTTCCCAGTGTCCTTCTATTCCCTGAGAAGATACTGTCATCAATATCAGTCAAGGACCCTGGGGTTTGAGATGCTTCCTATCTCTTATAGCTTGTGATAATTGTGTTAGTATCTGAAAAATTATATTGAATACTAAAGATTCAGTCACGCTGCTTTTATTTATTTTTATTTTTATTTTGAGAGAGAAAGAGCATGTAAGTATGGGTGGGGGGGCAGAGAGAGAGGGAGAGAGAGAATCTTAAGCAGGCTTCGCACGCAGCACAGAGCCACGGTGGGGCTTGATCTCACAACCCTGAGGTCACGACCTGAATCAAAATCATGAGTCAGATGTTTTAACCATTTGAGTCACCCAGATGTCACTAGTCATTCTGCTTTTAGAGGAGACTCCATACTTCTAGAAGCTCAAGAAAGCTGAAAATAAAAAGAGTTTCCCAATTGTGCACTATATTAGAGGATTAAAAATATTATAGTGTCAATGCTGGAGAATGCATATACTCTGTTACTCAGCTGAAATTGGTAAAAAAGAAGGAATACAAAAGCAGTCACATGCTACCTTCTTCACCTTTCCCCCCAGCCTCTTCTATATTATGAGTGAATATGAGATAGGCCTTAGGTGCCAGAAAGCATGACGAAAGCTGGGAATGAGAAACTGGAAGATAGTAAAAGCTATTCGGTAGTTTCTGTCTGACAATTATCATCACCTTCTCAGGTAAATTTATCTGAGAGTACCCTGAAAACATGAGCCTCAGTTACGTCATATACTTTGATTATAGGGATTCTAGATAAAAGCTATCATCAGTATTTCTTATGCATTAATTTTTGTACAAATTAGGATGTTTGAAGTGTTTAAATTGGTAGTACTGGTCTGAATATTTTATAAGATCCAAGAATTGATTCTTCAATATTCTCTCAGCATCCTGAGATGCTCTTCTTTCTGCCTGGATACTAATAAACAAACCACCTAGGCTGAATACCTTCTTTTGCCCTTCCAGATCCCTTGTGTATGTTTTCTTACCTGGCTCTCTGTCCCAGCAGACAGACGTCAGCTTCCTGATCCTCTGGCTTCCTTTTGAGTTCAACCATTGGGAACCCCAAGAGGAGCTTGGAAGGAAAAGAGAGAGCTGGATAATTATTCCTCTTCCATCTGAGGTTGCCTTGGCCTGCATTTTCTCTAAACTGCTCTCAAAGCAGACTTCTCTGCATGACTTTCCCCTCCAGGTCGTGGTAACTATTCTCTCTGTCCTTGCAGACCTAGGTATGGTGACAGTTGTGTTGCCATTAACACTTTATTCTTGCAATATCATTTTTGTAAGTAGTTTTCTGCAAATAGTTCCTTTTTGTATATAGTTTCTATAGTTATCCTCTAATTATATTAATTTGAGTATGCTTTCTCTTTCCTGTGGCAACCTATTGATATGCCAACTCAACAATCATAGACTGGTACTTATTATGGAGTGTTGTATATGGCTTATATTTAATACTATTAAATAAGGTTATTTTAGCAACGTAAATTTTATTCAAGACTAGCATAGTTTTGCTACTCTGAAAATCTTAAATAACAGACCAACTCTAAAATACTCAAGACTAAACTTAACTGAGAGAGAAGCAGAAGCTTGAAGGAATTTGAGAATAAAAAATGAGACTTTCAAAAAGTTTGTAATTGGCTCCTTATTTTGGCAAGAATCACTAAGCAAAGGTTGGTTGAATCACCACAAAAGAGAAGAACATTTCTTACTATGAGACATTATAGTAAAATGATTGTAACCATGGCAGAAGAGGAATTTAGGGAGAGAGAAGTAGGCTTTCTAATGAGATCATAGAAAAGTCATAAGCCCCACTCGAATCGGGCCAGTGTTGATTTCAATAACAGGGCTTTAAAAACTTTTCAGCATGTGGAGAAAGGGGAACCCTCTTACAATGTTGGGGGAATGCAAGTTGGTGCAGCCACTTTGGAAAACAGTGTAGAGATTCCTTAAAAAAATAAAAATAGAGCTACCCTATGACCCTGCAATTGCACTACTGGGTATTTACCCCAAAGATACAGAAACAGTGAAAAGAAGGGCCATCCATACACCAATGTTCATAGCAGCAATGGCCACAATCGCCAAACTGTGGAAAGAGCCAAGATGCCCTTCAATGGACGAATGGATAAAGATAGGTCCATATATACAATGGAGTATTACACCTCCATCAGAAAGGATGAATACCCAACTTTTATATCAACATGGATGGGACTGGAGGAGATTATGCTGAGTGAAAAAAGTCAAGCAGAGAGAGTCAATTATCATATGTTTTCACTTACTTGTGGAGCGTAAGGAATAACATGGAGGACATAAGGAGAAGGAAAGGAAAAGTGAATTGGGGGAAACTGAAGAAGGAGATGAAGCATGAGAGACTGTGGACTCTCTAACCCATAGGAACACAGGGACCAAAAAAAAAAAAAAAAAGTAAAAGAAAATAAATTTAAAAAAAGAAAGAAAGAAAATACCCAGGAAACAAAACAAGAAATGGCAGGCTTAACCTGTAATATGCCCATAATTAATTAAATACAGATGGCCTAAGTGCACCAATTACAAGAGAGATTGGCAAAGTGGATTAAAAAAATATGACCTAGTTATATTCTTTCTATGAGAAACTCACTTCAGTTAGTATGATACAGGTAGGTTGGAAATAAGAGGATGAATAGATATTTACCATGCAAACAATAGTCATACTGTATAAAAATGGCCTCAAAATGGATCTTAGCTCTAAATGGAGTCAGGGGTGCCTGGGTGGCTAAGTCCATTAAGCATCTGCCATTAGCTCAGGTCACGATCCCAGGTTCTTGGGATTGAGTCCTGCATTAGACTCCCTGCTTACAGGGAGCCTGTTTCTCCCTCTCCTCCCAGCTTGTGCTCTTTCTCTCTCTTCCTCAAATAAATAAATAAAATCTTTAATAAAAAATAAAGAGACAAAACTACAAAACTGTAAGAAAACAACATAGGAGTTAATTTCTGTGACATAGTAATGGTTTCTTAAGTATGACCCCAAAAGCAAAAGCAGCAAAAGAAAAAAATAGATAAATTGGGTTTTATCGAAATTAAAAACTTTTCTGTCTCAAAATACCATCAAGAAAGTGAAAAGACAGTTCACAAAATGGGAGAAATATTTGCAAATCATGTGTATAAGAAGCTTTTATCCAGAAGACATACAACTCAACAAATAACCCAATTAAAAATGGGCAAAGGGCTTGAGTAAACATTTGTCCAAACAAGATATGCCATTACCCAATAAACACATGAAAAAATACCAAACATCATTAATCCTCAGAAAACTGCCAGTCATGTTCACAATGAGATAGCATTTCACACTTACTAGGATAACTGAATCAAAAAGACAGACAACTGGTGTTAGTGAGAATGTGAAAAATGGCAATCCTCACCCATAACTGATGGGATTGTAAAATGGTAAGTTCCCTTTAGCAAATAGTTGAGCAGTTTTCAAAATGTTAAACATAGAGTCACCGTATGACCCACGTTACAAAGCTAGGTATATTCCAAGGAGATAAGAAAACATATGCCTACACAAAACTTATACATTAATGGTCATGGTAGTATTATTCATAATAATAGTACTAGTAGTATTATTCATAATAACCAAAGGGGCAAACAATCCAAGTGTCCAACAACTGATGAATGGAAAATAAAATGCAGTATACCCATATAACAGAGCATCTTCAGCCATAGAAAGGAATGAAATACTGACCCATGCTACAACATGAAGGAACTTGAACACATCATGCTAAGTGAAAAAACGTCAGTCACAAAAGACTATATATTATATGATTCCATTTACATGAAATGTCCAGAAGATTCAAATCCATAAAGACAGAAAGTAAGTGTTGCCAGGGCTGGATGGAGGACGGAATGTTTGTTTCTGGTGGTAAAAATGTACTAAAATTAGATAGTGGTGATAATTGTTCAACTCTGTGATTATACTGCAAACCACTGAATTGTACACTTTATTTTTTAAATTTTTATTTATTTGTCAGAGAGAGAGAATGAGCACAAGCAGGGGGAAGGGCAGGCAGAGGGAGAAGCAGGCTCCCCGCTGAGCAAGCAGCCTGATGTGGGACTCGATTCCAGGACTCTGGGATCATGACCTGACCTGAAGGCAGACACTTAACTGACAGAGCCACCGGGGCATCCCTGAATTGTACACTTTAAAAGGATGAATTTTAAGATATCTGAATTACTTACCAATAAAGCAATTATTCATAAAATTAAGAAGAAAAAAGAAAACAAAATACAGCAAGAGTGCTTATATTAATAATAGATAAAGTAGAGTTTGGATCAAATAAAATGACCAGGGATAAAGAAAAAAAGTATATACGATATAAAAGTCAACCCACCAAGAATACATAGTTACCCTAAATATTTATGCACCAAACAATACAGTTGTAAGATGTGTAAAGCCAAAACTGATGGAACTGAAAGGAGTTCACAATTGTAGCTGGAGACTTCAATATCTGCTTCTCAACAGCTAATAAAACAGCTGAACAACAACAACAAAAAAACTCAGCAAGGATATATCATTAACACCATCCACCAGGATCTAGTCAATACACATAAAACACTCCTCCCAGCCACAGCCATATACACATTCTATTCTAGCATTCACAGTACTACACTAATGTAGACTATAATCAAGCCATAAAACAAACCTCAACAAATTTAAAAGAATTAAAACCATTCAGAGTGTGTTCCTCATGCTAGAAATGAAAAACAGAAAGTTAACAGGGAAATCTCTAAACCCTTGGAAACTCAACAACATACTTTAAATAACCCATGGGATTAGAAAAGATGAAAAATCTCAAATCAATAGTCTTACACCATAGGAAATTAGAAAAAGAAGAGCAAATTAAACCGAAAGTGGGCATAAGGAAGTAAATGACAAATATAGGGATAGAAAGGAATAAAATTGAAAACAAAACAATAGATAAAATTAATGAAACAAGTAAAATATCCTTTCGTAGGTGAATGGTTAAACAAAATGTATGTCCACATCATGGAATACCACTCAGTAATAAAATGGAATGAACTAGTGATAAATATAATCACCCTGGACAGAACTCAAGGACAGTATGCTAAGTGATAAAAGCCCATCTCATTAGGTTGCATAGTGTATGATTTCATTTATGTAAGATTCTCAAAATGACAAAATTATAGAGACAGAGAAAAAAGATCCATATTTGCTATACCTTAATCTACAGATGTGATAAGATGAGATGGAACTATAACATACACGTTTTACCCATTTCCTTACTTTGCTATTATACCATAATTATGTAAAATGTAACCATTGGGGAAGCAAGACAGAGGGGGCATCTCTGTACTATCATTACAACTTCTTATGAATCCATTGTTATTTCCAAATTTATAATTTTAAATAAAATTTACTTCTTTATGTTACTAGGACCATGTATGTTTATTATTTATAAATGCCCCCTTAGGAACACTGTGGTTTGAATACTTATTCAAATACAGAGGAAGCATCAGAAAACTTGTTTTTAAGTGCTGACTTACCCACATTTCAACTTTGTGACTTTGGGAAAGCAAATTTACCTCTGGGAAGGCTTTAGATAATATTTAATGGACTGTTTGGTAGACTTTGTGTTCTCTAATGTGTTTTGCATGCAGCTGAGGAGCCCTAGCCTGCTTATGCCACAGAGTGCTTAAGAAGACGACCAAGGGTCATGTTGTCATGATTTGCACATAGTAAGTGCTCAGTAACCGCTTGCTAGATTTGACTAGACTGGATCACAAGTAAAGGCTGTATAATATAGAAATGTATAATGTTAAGTACTACTACCACTGTGTTTGTGTAATGCATACGAACAGAGTAAGTCTTACAAAGGCAGAGTTCAGTAAATGATGATGGCTTTCTAAAATATCAAAATCATGGGTAAATTTTGGATATGGAAGGTGGGTCCATGTCATCCAGCTGGTAACTCTAAGTAGGGTATCTGTAGTTGATGTTGATGCCAAGATCCTCTTTATCAGGACAGTTCCCTAATCTCCTGTCTGCTGAACGTTGTTGCCGATGGCTGCATATACCTTCCTTACCAGAAAATTCTCAGTGAAGCAGGTTAGTCCCACCTGGAAGGTTACTCCCAGCTCTGGGAGCTGCCTACAGTAAATTCCTGTCACCAGTTACAGAAGGCCACACTCCATTGCTTCAAAGTGGCACCAACTATGTGGTCCACCAACTATGTGGTCAGAACTTTCCTTGGAATTAGGCTGAAGCTAAATTGAAGCTGAGAACATGGCCTTTCTTAGTTAACCTCTTTCCTCTGCCTCATTCTGCCCCTCTCCCTGGCTCCCTTTCTCTGTGAAACTTCCCAATCATTCATGTGCTCCTGAATCCCTGTCTTAGGATCTGCTGAATTTAAATTCCTACAGGGGCCAGCAAAGTGGACTAGAATTCAAAAACAGATTAGATTCTATTATATGTGTGTGTGTATACACACATATATATTCTATATTCTATATAATATATTCTGTATTCTATACTCTGTCAGTATCTGGCTTTTCTATAAACCCAGAGGAAATACAGGATGCCCAGTTAAATTTAAATTCCAGACAAACGCTTGTTTTTTTATGTAAGTATACACCAATTATTGCATGGGACATACTTACATTTAAAAAAAAAGATTCTGTATTCCTGAAATTCAAATTTAACTAGATGGCATGTGTTTTCTTTCCTGCACCTGGCAAACCTCAATGGTGTAGGACTGGGTTGAATAGAACCCTAGCCTGTGGTCCTTTAGAGAAAGCAGCAGCCACAGGGTTTGAAATTTTCTTAGAAACGCAGAATATCAGCCCCCACCTTGGACCTTCTGCATCAGGATGTGTATTCTCACAAGATTCTCCTGGTGATGTACATGTACACTAGTATTTGAACTCAGCAGACTAAAGGAGGTGGATGGTCTGTTCACCTTGAGAGCACAGGTGCAGACTGAAGGGGCCACCAGGCCAGCTTGGGCCAGTTGTCCTTGCAGGACTGTGGGCCCGATGGTGCCAGACCTCTTCCTTTTTCCAAAGAATAAAAGGGTCTGGATTTTTATATAAGACTTCTGGATTTACAGATGTTGGCAACCAACTCAATGTGTCCAAATGACTTTGTGAACCAAATAAAACAAGTCTGCGGAGTGAACTCAGTTGGTAGATTGTTTGTTTTGTCATCCCTGATTTACAACAATTCCTACAGAGGTTATGAATGTAAGATTTTATAGAGGCAACAAGATGAATGCAGATGCCTGAACCCTCACCGCAATAATGAGCAGTATTAAGAGTCAATATGATATCTGAATTATATACTAATAAAGCAATAATTTATTAAATTAAGAATAAAAGAGAAAACAAAATAGCAGAGTACTTACATTAGTAACAGACAAAGTAGAGTTTGGCTCAAATAAAATGAGTGTGAATGAGCATCATAGGCTGCGTGTGTACTGGGGTACATACATGCAGGTATGTGTGGGTATGTGCCTTGTGAGCGTGTGAGGAATCCATGTGTGTGTATGCATGCCTCTGTGTCTGGGTGTGTGCATATTTGTATGTGTGCAGGGGTGTGGACATGTATTTATGCATGTGTTTTGTGCATGTAGGTGTGCATATGTGGTTACAGTGAAGCTCTAGTATTTTATTTTTCCTCTTTTTTTTCTTTGCAGCTGCTGAAGATCTTTTGTCAGTAGTTCTAATCTTCTCCTTTAAATGTCTGTCATTCCTGTCCCACCCTGGGACGTGCAAGAGTAGCCAATTCCTCATAGCAGTAATCGTGTTCACTGGGTGACTCAGTTGGTTAAGCATCTGACTCTTGATTTCCACTCAGGTTAGGATCTCAGGGTCTTAGGATTGAGCCCTGGATTGGGCTCCCGGCTCAGCGGGGAGTTTGCTTGAGATTCTCCCTCTGCCCCTTCCCCTGCTCGCTCATGTGTACGCTCTCTCTCTCTCTGAAATAAATAAATAAATCTTTTTAAAAAGGAAAAAAAAAAAAGAGCTCTAGCTCCAGATGCAGATTAGCTTTTAAGTAGGGGGATTTTTTCCCCCCTAACATTTGAAGGAAGATGCTTTTGTGACTGCACAGTCCTATAGCTTTCTGTCTCTCTCCCACAGATCTTTTCATTCTTCTGTCTCTCTCCGACAGATCTTTTCATTTGTTCTCTCTCCTACAGATCTTTTTTCATTTGTTCTGCAGACACAGAATGACTTTCAAACCCCTTTCCTTGGTTGGAGACAAGCTGGTTAAGTCCACCCAGTAAGGTTCTTTTTGATTCTAGAATGAGACTTGGTTCTACTCTACCCCTATGTGCTATTAAAGCCCAGACTTTTGCAATATCATTCTTTTCCTCCCTCTGGACACTGTGGTTACAGTGAAATGTGTGCACATGCACATATGGACCCCCAAATTCCCAGGTTCATGTGTGTGCCTAAATAACCATGTCAAAGCCAAGGAAGCGCCAGTGGATGAACCTGGAGGTCCTATCAATGCCTCTGTGTCCACCTGTGCTCTGCTGCATCTGGTGGGTCAGAATCCCTTCATGTGGGGTGAGCCATGTTTTGGGGAGGGATGTTCTCTTCTACCTGATGAGTTTGGACTCTCCTTAGTGCCTTTATCTTGACTGAATAGACTATTATATTTGACTAGATAAAATTATATTTGACAATATCTGTCTCTGGTTTATAGGAAAGAACATTACACTCACTGTTATTTGATAGCAAAAATTGCTATTAAATTATCCTTAATTGCAGAGAAGAATGTACTTGTAACAATTGGCGTTAAACCTATTTCTTCAAAATCAACCATTTTGTATTTAAAATTTCCATGAAGTTTCCATTATGTTCCTTAATATGTCCATGTTTGCAAAGTTTAAAAGTTTTGAATTACATCAAATAAAATGTATACCTTTGGCAGTTCTGCCAGGTTAAAATTATAGCGGTAGTTTGTTCATTAACTATTTGTTACTTGTTTTCCAATTTTCCTTTGAGCAATGAATAATAGTAAGAAAATAGTACTCAAGTTAAAATAGAAGGACAATGTAAAAATTCTGTAGTCTTCAAATGTTTTTCCACAAAATCCTTTTTCCTTATTCATTGTTATAAGATGCTGTCTTCCACTCTCTTATTGTGGCTTGACATGTAAGAGATTTCAGTAATGTCAGGCGAGAACTTTTTCACAAGCCTATTATAGTTGTTTTGTACAGTGAATACACACAAGTGGGTATAATCAGCTTACATATTCTTTGGCAATAAATGTGGAACTCTGGGACCATTAACAACTCTAATATCTTCCCGTTACTTAAGTGGCCCAAAAGAGATGGAAAACTTCCAAAAGGGGGTTAGCTCACTTCCAGAGAAAAATCTGGCTCACCCACTTATGAATAAAAAATATATACAGTATAGTGTAATAAAAAATATATACACTTTGAGTTAGCTTTATGATTGTGATATGTGAGAATATCTACTCCTTTTATGTCCCCCCTTGTGAAAATTAGGTAGAATTGAACATTTATGTTACAGTAGGGAAATAGGAAAACCTGTGCTCCCTGAACATGAGCCAAATGAAAGACAGTTCTTTCCCCTGGAATTTATCTGCTTCTCTGCATTTTTGCAACCTCTATGAAAACAGATTTGTAATAAGTTCATATATTCATTCAACAAATGCTAAGGGAGAGCTTAGTATGTAAATACAAGAGTAATCAAGAGAGACATCGTCCCTGCCTTCACAACACTGACATTTTGTGGGCAGATGGACCAAAAAAAAAAAAAAAAAATCAACAAACAAAATTATTGCAAATTTTGAAAAATACAATGAAAGGAATTGCTGAATGGGACAAGATTTACTTCAGATACAACAATGAAGGAAGGTCTCCAAAGAGAGGCTCTTTTAGCTGAGGTATGAGAAAATGAGAAGGACAAAGTGTAATCCAAGTAGAGAGAATGGCAGGCCTTGAAATAGGAAAGAATTTGAAGATATGACTGAGAGGGACGGGACCTTTGCTCTTGACTCTGTGGGAAGCATGATTTGACAGAAAAACAGAGGCCCTGAATTTAGTACATTTGGGTTTGCTCTACATGTAAGGGGAAGATATTAAAGATTTTAATCGGATTCTTCTTTCTACTTTGTGGAACATGGATTAAAGGGGGCCAGGGGTAGAGAGATAACTTTGAAAGAGAACAAAATAAAACAAAACAAAACAAAGACTTTTTTTTTTTTTTTAAGAGACCAAGTAACCAGGGATGATGGTCTGGGCCAGGTTGGAGCTAGAAGGATTGACCACTTCATCATACAGGTTGGACTGGAGAATTGACAGAACTTGTTGATGGCTTGGAAGTGGAAGAAGAGGTAAAAGGAGGAGCAAAGATGATGCCTCTGTTTTGTGGCTTGAGCATTTGAGAGGAACTTGGTGTCTCTTGCTAATGGAGGGAGGCCAGACTACTTTCATGTTTCATATCTGCAGGAGGACTATAACAGTTATTCTTACTATACTAGTGTTTCCAATGATGTTCACTACACAACATGATGCAGTTTCTTTTTTTATCATGCTTAGCTATTTTTTATTTTATCTTCAGTGTAGATTTCTGCAGCTACCTAATATATTACATAGATAATGTTGATATCGGTGATTTTTTAAAAACAAGGAAAAGACTTCTGCCCTTAAAAGCAATTTCTTGCATATATCCAGTGTACGTGACCTTTACCCTTATCATGGAAAAATAAGCGCAAGACTTGATGTAAAGCTTTCTTTCAAGCACCCATTGTGTGGTCTATCATTCACCTTGAAAAGCTGGTGCTACGATAACAGGAGACCTCACAAATATTCATAACAATATACCACCGCAGATTTCTGTTTTATACAGGTCAGTGGAGAACCATCCCTGCTGAATGAATGTCTCCAACTTCTTGAATGTCTAAATTCAAAAAGAATACATTCCTGCTAAGATTCCTATCAACTCTTGCTGATTATGTTTCATAAAAGCGAATTCTCGTACAGTGGGCTTTTAAAAGGACCAATTTTCTGCTTCTCTTGACTCTCTGAGACATTCAGGAATTAATGAAAAAAGCAATGCCTGTCTGGCTTGTAAGCATCACAGTGTTATTTCTGCATAAATTCTCACAGGTCAACTCAAAAAACAGTTCAGGGTCAAAATCTCATCTGGTCACCTAGATTAAAAACTAATTTCTCTAAAGTAGATCCTATATTGAAGCTTTTTCATGCAAATAAATAGCAAGGGCCTTATCCTCCCTTTCTTTATTAGTTGGGCATGTCATGAATTTGAACAGTACATTTTGTTCTGTCCTCTAATTACATGCGTTATCAGGAAAAATCTATTCCTTGCATACATATCATTAGAAGCAGCTCTAAGAGTGTGGTTCTATCAAAGCGCTCGTCACGGCAGTTCACCGTAATATTGACAGTTTAATCTTTTTGTTTCATACAAGATTAAAAGTGGCTTGATATCCGTCTCTTCATAGCTCAGACCGTGAATCCAATTGGACTCAGTCCGTTTCTAAGTGCCACCTCTATCATGAAGATGGACTCCCATTTTCCTGAGAAACCAGGTAATTATCTGCCTTTATGGGGAAAACACATCGCTGATGAGAAAAACCCCAGAAAACTGATTTTCCCCAAAAATAATGTTTACTCACAATTATGTGGCTGAACAATGGAAGCAACACTCTCCTTTCCCTTTAGACAAAGTGACAAACCAGAACTGTCACTCACTCAGGGGCTCTTTCCTCTTACGCAGTTTGAAGACATCATTCCGTCTGGTCATTTGTTTTATTGGCTGTTGAAACATGATGGTTACCATTGAAATGAAATTACTTTTCAAAGCCTTTTATTGGATCCCAGGATGTGTCAGTAAAAAGAAAGAAAGAAATAAACAGATGGAATTTGAACACAAAGAAAAATGACCTTCACTCGGAAACTATTTATTAAAATGATAGTGCAATGCACTTCGTCTGTGAGGCGGCAAGTCACAAATAAGAAATATGGGAACCCATAGAGCTGTTGAAATTTAAATGACGTGGTAGCTTTCCATCAGAAATGCAACAGAAATTTAGAGTTAGGCTTTCCTGGCAGATTTATGTTTCAGTAAACAAACAAAAGGACTTTCTTGACTACAGTGCCAGGGGCAGGGAAAGAGCCAGGAGAATTGGAGAGAATGTGGGGGAATTGATGTGCTTTTTCCCTTTCATTCAATATACTTATATATTTCACCCATATTTATATTCATATTGAGGACCAAGCTTCCCTGAATGAGATTCAGCACATCCTGTTAGAATGTGCTGAAACATTACACCTTCGAATAGCTGCAAAGTGGGGCCTCGGGGAGAAGACGCCCTTTTCTGTTCTTTATAGTCCGCGAAATTTCAAGTTTAATCTCTGAACAATGTCACGGGTGTTATTTCATGACTGAAATGATTTTGCAACAAACGCCTACTTTTGTGCAAATGAAGACATGTTTTGTATCTCAATAAAAATGAGCAGAGTGGGTTTAAATAGAAATGAGCGATGGTGGGGGTGGGTACCTGCACGGCTCAACTGTTAAACATCTGCCTTCGGCTCAGGTCACGATCCCAGGGTCATGAGATCGAGACTTGCATTGGGCCGGCTGCTCAGTGGAGGGTCTGCTTCTCCCTGTCCCACTCCCCCTACTTGTGTTCCCTCTCTCACTGTGTCTCTCTGTGTCAAATAAATAAAATCTTGAAGAAGAAAAAAGAAATGAAAGATTTGAAGAGTACCTCTGAATATTTGGGAAAGTGTCCAGTGTGCTTTGAAAGGAACAGTAGACAGCTTCTCTGTCTGATAGGGGGGCTCCCTCTCCATTGTCTCCCCTGAGATGAGTGTGGACATTGTTGCTTCCGTGTTTTTATCAACACCACAGCAGTCACACTGGAAAGCACAAGGTGCTAGAAAGCTTTTCTGGGCTTCCCAGACAAAAATTTTTGCCCAAAATCCTTAGAGGCAGACAATGAGATTATAGTATCAGGCTATGGAAAGATTGGTCATCCTGGGGGCGCCTGGGTGGCTCAGTGGGTTAAGTGTCTGCCTTCGGCTCAGGTCATGATCTCAGTGTCCTGGGATCAAGCCCCAAGTCGGGCTCTCTGCTCAGCGGGGAGCCCGCTTCCTCCTCTCTCTCTCTGCCTGCCTCTCTGCCTACTTGTGCTATTTGTCAAATAAATAAATAAAATATATATTTTTTAATGTTAAAAAAATAAAAAGATTGGTCATTCTGTTTTCCTTGGCTGGGTCATCCTGAAGAATGGGCGGTAGTAGGCATGGGTAGGTAGTAGAGGCCTAGCCTGTAGCTAATCTAACAGACGTGATCTAATGGAGCTACTGTCTGTCATTGCGTGTGTAAGGAGTGATTTTTTAGGTCTCTCTTGTTTCTCTTTTGTTTCTGCTTTTGTTACCCTAAACCTGCACATGATTCTAGGGTGTATGACCCAGCAGTGAGAAACCCAGAGATTTTCTAAGAGGTTCTTAAGGCTGCTGTCTCATCAGGTTTTCTTTACTCTACCAGTGGTAAGGCCAGTCCGTTCTAAGAGAAACACTTTGGGAAAGCGTCCTTAGGTTTTGTTGCGCTATGACTGCTTTATGTAGTAAACTCAAAGCCCAACTTGTTGGAAGCATTTGTTTGAATTCCAAAGACTTGCTCTGAGAAGAAATGTGTTAATCAGTGACCACTTTCATCTCTTCTCTCCTGTGTGATGTCAGGCAGAAGCTGCCACAGGGCCATTATGAACACGGAAATGCTCTGTCCTCTGTAGTCTTCAAATTTGAAAGCATAAAGCAAATGAGTTGTGATGGAATCATTATCAGATGGTAGGCATACTTTTCAGGAAAGAGTATTTCTTGACCTTTTCTAAAGGGCAAGCTCCCATTCAAACTCAAAGTGAGAGGTATGGTTTGCTTTATAAAGTGTGAAAGTATCTGAGGACATTATGAAGAACTCAGACACTGTAGAGGGAATATGAAAACAGATTAAGATTCCAATTCAAATTGTCCCTTAAAGGATGAAGACTTTCTTTCCTTATGGGTTATAAAAAAACCCATTCAATCTAAGCGTGGCAACTACCTTCAAGATAACAAAGAGGAATATTTGTAGTGTAGTGACTGTGTAATTTATGAAAAATGATGTCTAGTTATACATGAACAGTTGCGATGTTGGGCTTTTTGCACTTAATCAGGCAAATTGTTTTTGTATGTTTTATAGCTATGTTTTTATATAAATATAAATGCATTTATTAATTTTGGATAAATATATACATCTATAGTTAAATATAAATGTTATATCATTTGTATATGAATATACACTTATATTTACATATACACATACTTAATGAGAGCATGCTATTGGCTTTTTTCTTGCCTTTTGTGGGCGCTATTCTTTTGGCAAATATTGTTAAATGGCAGTTTCTAGACCGTGAATAATATATGTGGCCAATTGCCTCTTTCCATAAATGTAATTAAGCAGAAGAGTGAGTCAGAGATAAGCTCCAGCTTCTAGTTCATTTTTATAGACATTTGGTAATGATGAAGTGAGCAATCAAGTGTCTGTGTAAACTGATGTAACTTTTCATACCATGAGCCTAATTATAGCTCTGCTTAAACACAAGCTAAATTGATAGCGAATATACTTCTAACCTGAAACCTAGTCTTAATAGTGCTTATAATTGTGCTTTTTTGGAGGGAGGGGACTTTGGAGTGCCATGTGAATTACTGCAAATGTTCTTCTCTTCAGTAACATCATAGAGAGAAGCCTTGTCTTTATAATTTATGCCACTCAGGCCCAGGGAAGCGTATTTCGATTCCCTGGGATGTCCGGGAGTAATAGCCCAAGCAGAAGACAAGGAAATATTTTGCAAATTCAGTGCAAACTGGATAACCAAACAACTTCTCATGGACTGATTTTCAAGCAGAAAATATGAGCAAATGAGCGAAATAGTTAATTTTTTTACAATTTACATTTTTTTAAAATCACATGGTTAAATAATTGTGCTAAGTACTGGGAAGGAAACCAATAGATGAAAGCTAACTGGGTACCTATGTGAGGCATCCGGTTAGGCTCCTCAGAGGAACTGATCTTTCAACAGAGACTCCAAGGGAGGCAAGTGCAATGTTCCTGAGGCAGAACACAGCGTGACTGCTATAGGTATTACTTGCAACTTAGTGAGAAAGGAGAGCAGGAAGAATTTGGATTTGGGGTGGAGCGGGGGAGGGGAAAGAAATAGAGAGGCATCTCCTTCTTCTTCTTCTTTTTTTTTTTTTAAAGATTTTATTTATTTATTTGACAGAGATCACAAGTAGGCAGAGCAGCAGGAAGAGGGAGAGGAAGAACCAGGCTCACCGCTAAGCAGGAAGACTCATATGGGGCTGGATCCCAGCACCCTGAGGCCTTAACCCACTGAGCCACTCAGGTGCCCTGAGAGGGATCTCCTTCTTATCCAATTCATGCTGTTAATCTGATTGTTCTCTAACCTAACACTTAACTTCTGTCGCATCCAAGTTAAAAAATTAAAAATATAGATGATAGATAGATATATAGATAGATAGATAGATAAAAAAGTAAATTGAAGTTTATAATGTTTCATACTCAGAGACTCAGATACTATCAACCCTAATATAGAAATCATCCCACCACCATTGACATAGACTCCATCAAAGAATAAAGGTCTCATCATCGAAAAAAAAAGTCTATATTGTCTAAGCACTGTGCTTATACAAAGGCTGGTGGCAATGTCTTAGATAAAGGGCAAATAATCTAAGACACATGCTGGCAGGGTGCCTGGGTGGCTCAGTGGGTTAAACCTCTGCCTTCAGCTCAGGTCATGATCCCAGGGTCCTGGGATTGAGCCCCACATCTGGGCTCTCTGCTCAGCAGGGAGCCTGCTTCCCATCTCTCTCTGCCTGCCTCTCTGCCAACTTGTCATCTCTATCTGTCAAGTAAATAAAAATAAATCTTTAAAAAAAAATACATATGCTGGCACCCTCAGTAACCTTGGATCACATAGAACTGATAAATTACAAACCGGTTCACAACTATTTGGCACCATGAAAATAACCCTTCACTGAGATGTGCTTAATATTAATTCCTTGTCTCTTACAAGGAAATTATAAAACATAGCTAATCCCAGTGCAAATGGCCAATAAGTATATGATAAATCACCCACCTAACATGAATGAAAGAAATACAAATCACAGGAATTAATAAACAATATAAAAAGATATTCAACCAGTACATAATTAAAACCTAATTTACAACATTACTTTTTTTTTTCTTCTAGCTATCAGATTAAGAGGAATTTAAGATTTGTTATTATCCAAAGCTGGTAAAGAAGTGAAGAGTATTTGCTTTCAAGTACTGTTGGAAGAAATATATGTTGGTATATTTTAAAAATTGAGATGTAATTGATATATAACATTATATTAGTTTCAGATGTACAACATTTTGATGCTGTTGATGCATGTAGATATTGCAAAATGATCTCCACAGTGACTCTGGTTATCAATCATCAGCACACATAGCTAGAAATTTTTTTCTTGTCAAGAGAACATTCAAGATCTACTCTCTTACCAACTTTCAAGTTATATTACAGTATCATTAACTGTAGTCACCAGTCCCCAGGATTTATGCATAACTTGAAATTTGTACTTTTCGACCCCCCCTTTACACATTTCCTCTCACCCCACCACCTCTGGAAACAACCAGTCTTTTCTCTGTATCCAGGAGATTTTTTTTTTTTTTTAATTCCCTATGTAAGTAAGATCCTATGATACTTGTCTTTCTCTGCCTGACTTATTTCACTTAGCACAGTGCTCTCAAGTTCCACCCATGTTGTCACAAATGACAGGATTTCATTCTTTTTATGGCTGAATGATATTTAATTGCATAGAGTACACTGCATTTTCTTTATCTATTTATCTATTCATGGATAAAGTTGCTTGCATGTTTTGACTATTGTAAATAATGCTGCAGTAAACACGAAGGTGCAGATATCTTTGCCAGTTAATGGTTTTATTTCCTTCTGATAAATACCTAGAAATGGAATTGCTGGATCACATGGTAATTCTACTTTAATTTTTTGAGGACCCTCCATACTATTTTCCATCACGGCTCCACTAATTTATGTTCCCACCAATGATGTACAAGTATTCTCTCTTCTCCACATTCTCACCAACTCCTGTTATTTCTTGTCTTTAGCTAATACCCAGTCTAATAGATGTGGGATGATATCTCATTGTGGTTTTGGCTTGCATTTCCTAATGATTGAGCACTTTTTCAAGCATCTTTGGGCCATTTTTATGTCTTCTTTGGAAATATGTTTGTCTATTCAGATCTTCTGCTCATTTTTTAGTTGGACTATTTGATTATTTTGCATGAGTTGTATGAGTTTTTTTAATGTATTTTGCATATTAACCCCTCATCAGATACATGATTTACAAATACTTCCTCCCATTTCTTAACATGGATTGCCTTTTCATTTGTTGATGGTTTCCCATCCAGTGCATAAGCTTTTGGGTTTGGCATAGTCCTACTTGTTTACTTTCTTTTTTATTGTCTTTGCTTTTGGTGTTAAATTAAAAAAATAAAATAAAATCGCTAAGACCAATGTCTAGGATCTTATCACCTATGTTCTTTTAGGAGTAATAGACTTATGTTCAAGTCCTTAACCCATTTTGAGTTGATAAATGGTCCAGCTTCATTCTTTTGCATGTGGCTCTCCAGTTTTATCAACACTATTTACTACCCTTTCCTCATTACATGCTCTTGGCTTCTGTGTTGTAAATTAATTGAGCATTTGACGTCTTCTGTGTTTCCAATACAAATTTTAGGTTTATTTTATTTCTGTGAAAAATGCCATTGAAATTTTCATAAGGATTGCATCTATAGATTGCTTTGAGTAGTATGGTAATTTTAATAATATTAATTCTTTCAATCCTTGGGCATGGAATGTCTTCCCATTTATTAGTATTTTCAGTTCCTTTCAACAATGCCTTATAGTTTTTCAGGTACAAGTCTTTTACCTCCTGGGTTAAATTTATTGCTAGGTGTCTTGTTCTTTTTGATGTAGTTGTACATGGGATTGTTTTCTTGACTTCTCTTTCTGATAGTTTACTATTGGTGTATAAAAATTCCACTGGTTATTGTATATTGAGCTTGTATCCTGCAACTTTACTGAATTTTTTAGTTCTAACAGTTTTTTGGTGGAGTCTTGAGGATTTTCTAAATATAAACTATCATGTCATCTGCAAATAGAGAGACTTACACTTTTTCCTTTCTATTCTGAATAACTTTTGTTTATTTTTCTTGCCTGTTCCTCTAGCAAGGACTCCCAGTTCTCTGTTGAATAGAAGTGATGAGCATGGACATCCTTCGGTTATTCCTGATGTTAGAGGAAAAGCTTTTAGCTTTTCACCTTTGAGTCTGATGTCAGCTCTGGGCTTGTCATATAAGGCTTTTTTTATGTTCAGGTACATTCCCTCTACACCCACTTTGTTGAGAATTTTTATCATAAATGGGTGTTGAATTTTGTCAAATGCTTTTTCTGCATCTATTGAGATGATCATATGATTGTTGCCCTTCATTGTGTTAACATGGTGTGTCACATTGATTGATTCATGGATGCCGAACCATCCTTACACCCTTGGACTAAATCCCACTTGATCGTGGTGTATGATGCTTTTGATGTATTGTTAAACTCTGTTTGCTTATATTTTGTTGAAGATTTTCACATATATTTTCTTCAGGGATATTGGCCTGTAATATTCATTTCTTGTAGTGTCCTTGTCTGGTCTTGGTTTCAGAGTGATGCTGACCTTGTAAAGTTAGTTTGCAGATAATCCATCCTCTTCTATTTTTTGGGAGAGTTTGAGAAAGCTATTAATTCTTTGAATTCCAGTAAAATTCTCCAATAAAGCCATCTGGTCCTGGCATTTTCTCTTTTGGGAGTTTTTTTTTTTTAAAGATTTAAAAAAAAAATTATTTGACAGAGATTACAAGTTGGCAGAGAAGCAGGCAGAGAGAGAGAGGAGGAAGCAGGCTCCTTGCTGAGCAGAGAGCCCGATGCAGGGCTCTATCCCAGGACCCTTGGGATCATGACCTGAGCTGAAGACAGAGGCTTTAACCCACTGAGCCACGCAGGCATCCCTTGGGAGATTTTTGACTATGGAATCAATCCCCTTAGTAGTAATTGGTCTCTGGATTTTCTCTTTATGATTCACCATGTTTGGTTGAATTTTTAGGAATTTGTCCATTTCTTCTAGTTTATCTATTTCTTCTAATTTGTTAGCAAAAAATTGTCTGTAGTAGTTTCTTATGATCCATATATTTCTGCATTATCAGTTACAAAGTCTCTTCTTTCATTTCTGATTTTATTTGTTCGAGTCTTTTCACTTTTCTTCTTGATCTAGCTAAAGGTTTGTCAGTTTTATTTATCTTCCCCCCCCCCCCCCCCAAATCAGTTCTTAGTTCCACTAATATTTTTTTATTGTGTTTTCAGTTTCTATGGCATTAATTTCTGCTCTGATCCTTTTTTTTTTTTTCTACTGACTTGGGATTGGTATTTTTCTTACTTCTGGTTCTTTGAATTGTAAAGTTAGGCTGTTTGATTGAAATCTTTCTTTTCAAAATGTAGGCAGTTATCACTACAAACTTTCTTTAGAACTGCTTTTGCTGCTGCTCTTAGTTTTGGTGTGGTGTGTTTCCATTTTTATTTGTCTGAAGATACTTTTTGATTTACCTTTTGACTTTTTTGTTTGGCCTCTTGGTTGCTCAGGAGCATGTTATTTTACCTCCACAAAACTTGAGTTTTCCAGTTTTCTTCTTGTAGTTAATCTCTGGTTTCATATCGCTGTGGTTAGAAAAGATGCTTTATGTGATTTCAGTACTCTTATTAAAGTTATTAAGACTTGTGTTGTGGTCTAACATATGATCTGTCCTAGGGGATATGTATGCTGCTGCTGTTGGGTGGAATGTTCTATTTATGTCTTTTAGGGCCATCTGGTCTAATGTGTAGTTTAAGTCCATTGTTTCCTTATTGATTTTCTGTCTGGATGATCTATCCCTTGTTGAAAGTGGGGTACTGAGGTCCAGAGTTATATTGCTCTCTATGTCTCCCTTCAGATTTCAAATAAGCAAATGTTTCAAGTAAGTTCAGATTTGTTTTATATATTTAGGTGCTCCAGTATCGCTTGCCTAAATATTTATAGTTGCTATATCCTCTTGATGAATTTCCCCCTTTATATAATATAATGAACTTTGTGTCTTATTTTTGGCTTTTGTCTTAAAAAATCTATTTTGTCTGATATAAATATAGGTACCCTTGCTCTCTTTTGGTTTCCATTTGCATGGATTATCTATTTCCATTCCTTCCCTTTGAGCCTCTGTATACCTTTAAAGCTGAAATGAGTTTCTTGTAGTCAGCATATTCTGTTCTTTTTTTTTTTTTTAACCCTTTTGGCCACTCTGTGTCTTTTGATTTGGAGATTTTAATCTATTTACATTTAAAGTAATTATTGACAAGTATTGACTTACAGTTGCCATTTTGCTGTTTTCTGACTGTTTGTAGTTTCTTTGTTCCTTGTGTCCTCTGTTGGCCTCTTCTTTGTGATTTGATGATTTTCTGTAATGGTATGCTTTGATTTTCTTTATCTTTTGTGTATCTACTATAGATTTTTGCTTTGTGACTACCATGAAACTTACATAAAATATCTTATAGTTTTAACAGTCTATTTTCAGCTAATAACAGCTGAACTTCAAATACATATAAAAGTTCTACATTTTATATCCCCACACACATTTTGTTTTTGATATCATAATTCACATCTTTTTACTTTGTCTATTTATTTAAAAATTACTACAGTTATAGTTATTTTTCGTGCTTTTTCCTTTTAACACTAGATTATGAATGACTTACCACCCCCATTACAATATTAGAGTATTCTGAATTTGAGTGAGTTTTGGGCAGGGACTCCACCCAACATCACCTGCATATATCTTATTTCTCTGGGTTACTTGGCTATCTCTAGTTGTATAGGAGTCAGAAGATATAAGTAATTTTAGCTTAGAACATAACATTATTGCCTGAGCAAAATCAAAACATGGTTAGTAAGAGTAAAATAGAGAGTGGGCATTGGATAGGTAATGAGCAATGTCTGCCATACTATAAAAATGCAACTCTTATCATTTAAATGATTTGGAAGAAAACCAGGTTGATGCTCATGGACACATCTTTGTGGTTCTTTACTTTCCCTTCTCTATTATATTATATTTTATTAAAGATTTTATTTATTTACTTGAGAGAGAGCAAGAGAAAGAGAATACAAACAGGAAGAAGGGGAGAGGGAGAGGGAGAAGTAGGGAGACTGAGCAGGGAGCCTGATGCAGGACACGATTCCAGGACCCTGGAATCCTGACCTGAGCCGAAGGCAGATGTTAACCAACTGAGCCACCCAGGTGCCCTCCTTCTCTATTTTAAGCAAAGCTGAAAAGGGAATGGATACTTCATAGTTTCCCATGGCTGCCTTCATCTGTTTTCTGCCGTTTCCCTCATAAAACTGATGCAATTGTTTAGCGTGGAAAGGCTTTCCAGCACATCTTGCTGGAAGATCGCATTGCCAGTCTACCACCTGGTAGAGTTGTATTGCAATTTCTGTCTTCCAGAGACGGAAGTGCATTCCTTTCCCTCTGACAAGATAAAACTCTTAACTCCTTAGCATGACAGTTAATGGTCTTTGTAATTTGACCTCTTTCTACTTTACCAACTAGTCCTAAGCCTTGGCTTTCAGCCTCAAGTAGCATAAAATTGCTTGCCTTTCCCTGTACCCATCATGCTGCTTCTCCCTACTCTGCCTTTGTTCTTGCTGTGACCTCTTTCAAGAGCGTACTCCCCCAGTTTCTCGCGTAGATACCTCTTATTCTTTAAGTCTCTTGCCTCAGATCATCCCCTTCATCCCCAGCCAGGGGACATTTGGGAATATCTGGAGACATTTATAGTTATCCCAACTGAAGAGAGGATGCTATTGCATCTGGTGGGTAGAGGGCATGAATGTTGCTAATCATCCTGTAATTCACAGAACAGCAACCCCCCCAACATCAAAGAATTATCTAGTCCCAAATGTAAGTAGTGCCAAGTTTGAGATATACTGCTTTAGCTATTGTCAACTCTAGGAAAAAAAAATTAAAACAAAACAAAAAAACCTTTTACTGGGGCGCCTGGGTGGCTCAGTGGGTTAAAGCCTCTGCCTTCAGCTCAGGTCATGATCCCGGGATCCTGGGATCGGGTCCCACATCGGGCTCTCTGCACGGCAGGGAGCCTGCTTCCCTTCCTCTCTCTCTGTCTGCCTCTCTGCCTACTTGTGATCTCTGTCTGTCAAGTAAATAAATAAAATCTTAAAAAAAAAAAAAAAAACAAAAAAAAACCTTTTACTAAACTTACCAAGACTCTCTCAGTTACCTCACTTAATGTTGTCTTAATATTGTTGAGACTTCTTAAGATCCTTCTATTTGGTGATTCAGAGCTTGAAGTTTAGAGTCAGAGTTTCTGATTTTAAATTCAGTTCCATGACTGTATGTCCTTTGGTAAGTTACAGAGCCTCAGTTCCCTCATCTGCAAAATCAATACCTAATTCATAGGACTATGGGGAATATTAAATGAGACAGTGCACTTAAAGTGCTTAGCACAGGGCTAGTTACTGAGTATACAATAGTTGCTACTGTTGCTGTTATTGTTGTTACTGTGTTTGTCATTATTTATTACTCTACTTCCAGGGTCAGAGTTGGATTTGCCAAGAAACCAGTGAAGCTTAAATTTCAGGGCTCTTATTTTTGCTTGAGGTTCTTCCAATGCCCTGCACTGTATTCAGTATGAAAGATTTTACATTTTCATATTAAATACTCCCCCAACCCTGCTTCCTGTTCCCATTTTATAAGCTCCAGACACAACAGAACATAGACGCACTCCTGATCAGGATCTAATATAAAGCCTTGCTACTCACCAGTGGCAATAAGCTACCCAAGACTGTAGCCTTTTCAGCACGTCACCAGCCAGCCTGAAGATAAATGTACTTTTCCATTATTGTCTGTTTTTTTAAAAACCATCCTTAAACTGCTTCCTCTCTTCCTTGTTGGTGGGGTCCTCTAGAAGGCATTTCACCTATCATTCAAGAATCAATAGTGTCTCTCTCCTTTTGTTCTGTCTTTCCAGTTGACGATTCAACATTGTTACAAGGACAATGAGGAAAAGAAAATAAATGTTATCGCTGATTATTTACTGAAGAGAATTTTGATATAACTGCAACAGCAGAGCCCTGTTTCCATGGGGACTGTCTAGGTCTCAGAAATTTGTTAGTACAACTTCCAGTTATGGTATTTGCTATGTAGTTATCTGACTTGTGGAGCTCCTCCTTTCTCAACCTCAGCTGACTCCAACATCCCTCCCTGTTTTTCCAGTAACAAATACTTGTGTATGTATCTGTGCCTGGCTCCAAGCCTTCCAGTATCAAGGTTGACATGACAGCACCAAAAGGGCTGGACAAGTCAATAAGAAAAACAAAAACAAAATCAAAAAACCCTTTGTAGTGGAGTAATTCCAAACTCCAAGCTGGCATTGCAAATTATATGAAGCATTGAAATTCCCACCACAGAGAAGCCCAGTGACAGGCACCTAGTAAAAATGGAAAGATAATAATAGAAAAAGGATTGCAAGAAAATTAAACTCAGGGTAGCAAGACTCAAATAAAAATGAGAAATAATATAAATATCAAAATTTTCTCGCCTATAGCTGATTGTGCAAGGGGGATGACTTGCAACTTTTCTTCCTTTAATTTTGATCTCTCATCAGTATCTTAACCCCCGCCTCCAAAATGGAAATCACCCAGGTCTTCATTGAGAAATCACAGGCAAAATCTCCTCCTTGATTTTCAGCCATGACTGCTATTTTATCCATGCTTCTCCTGATCAGAACATATGCTGGGGAGAGAATAGGCACGTTTAATCATTTTGACCTAAGACAAAGTAGAGGATTAAGGAAAAAAAGGAATGTTTCACCAAGAGTGAAGCTTTTGGCTGCTCTCTTTGAATCTCAGTTTCCTTATCTGTAAATCAGGTTAATAATATTCATACATGGGATTTGGGCAGGGTGTAAATGACTTGAGACATGAGAGAGGTCTCTTTCATGGTATTTTCTCCACAGATACTCTTTTCCACGGATGTCCTGTTTTAATTAATTAGGGACACGCCAGTGGCTTCCACCTTGATGTCTCTTTACAGATCGTTTTAGTAAGCTTTCAACTCATCTATTCTGTATTTCTAGAATATCTCCATTTGGTCTTCTCCAGGACATCTTATATGCACACAGACCTGCTGACTTCATCATCTTTCTCTGAAAATCTGGTCCTTTTCTAATATTCTCCAGCTCATGAATGGCATCACCATTTTTCTGAAAACAAACAAACAAAACAAAACAAAAAACCCCCCAGAAACCTAAATATCACTCTTCCAATCTTTTCGTGACTTCATTCTTCTTAGTGTAGAATTAAACCATTCTGAATGTAGTCCCAGGTTTCCTTAGGTCTGGCAAGGCGTCCCATGATAAGGAGATGCTGTGTGTGGGTTCGACATCATTTTGCTCAGTTTAACTTCTCTAAGAAGGCAAAGGAAACTCAATAGGCCTTAGAAGAAAAAAGGAAGAAAGAAAGCAGTTGAAATGCCATTTTCTTGCCTGTAAACACATATTACATTTATCAAAGGAAATAATATGACCTGTAAGAATGTTTGTTACTGCCTTTTAATTTCTATTCAATAGCCTCACTCAAATAATACCATGTAGGCTGTTGGAGAATTTGAAACTAGCTTGGGAGAATAGTCAATATTGTTTGCAACTTGATTTTAGTTCTCATATAAATATATTTCAATCTTCATAATTTCTGCTGGTATCGGATTTAGAATTTCTGTTGAAATTCTAATGCTTTAAGTTTTGGGTTTTGTTTGTTTGTTTGTTTGTTTTAAGTCATGTACTGTCTCACACAATTGCAGGCTCAAAGAGATATTTGGAACTATCTAATTCGTCACCTTTGTTTGCAGAAGAAACTGAGATAGAGCAGGGTTAAGACCTGTCCAGAGCTGTGTAGATTGTTCAGGCCTGAGTCTGGAAACTGGACTTCATGAATCTCTTCGTAGTTCCTTTCGTCTGGTACTAACGTTCTCCCCCTAGTCTATTTTAAACATTTTTGTTTTAACAAAAAGTTCTCTCACTAAAATCCCCTAAGAACTTTGCTTTGTTAAACTCTTTGCATATGCTTCATGACAGTCTAATCATAATAAAGATAGAATAAAACGTGGATGCAAAACCAAGGGAAATAAGTGTTGCATCTTGACCTTTTCCTTGCCACATTATTCTCTTCCCATTCTCCTTCAGCACTCCTGGCATCTGCCATTCTGAATCTCCCCTTGACCTTGACTCTTTGACCAGTTGCTGCAAATTTATTATTAACAATCTTTTGAATTCATTACCAAAATAATCTAAACATATTATTAAAACATTTATATCCTCACTTGTCTACATTTAAACATTAAACTTTCACTTAAAGTTGAATCCAATAAAGTAACTGTTTCTTAAACCTCTTGGCAACTGGCTTCTTACCCATCGTTTTTTAAGGAGTTGAATTAATTATTAAAATAACAGATTATTTGCCTTGAGATTAACTGCTCGGTTTCTAAAGACAATTCGTATGGGTAGACAGCCTGCTGTTCCCAGCATATTAAAATTCAGAATACACAAAGTAGATTACAGCTTTGTTTAGCTTCTTTGCAGATCCCATGTGATATTGCAGTACCCTCAGATGTAGTGTACTCGTGTGAAAAATCCTTAGCGTTCACTGTGAGATATACTCCTCTACATGTAATACAGAGCAACACAAGATCTCACAAATTAGAGATGCTCTCTCCATCAGGAAACATCACTGATCAAACAGTGATAAATACGGAAAGGACAAAGACACTTTTTTCCCCCCAAATTAAGCAGTATTTTAACCTCTTCCTTCCTTCCAAATAAAAGCATGATCTAAAAAATAGGGAGGAAAATGGGCCTTTAGGCAAGCATATCTCAGAGCAAGTCTGGGAATGCCAGTACAAGGTCACACTGATACTGTTTCTGACTAGACTGAAGTTTCTCCAAGTGGCCAGGAATGTAAAGGTCTCTACTTGCAAAGGGGCACTTAGCCCCTGACCATTATGTTTGGTTCAGAAGTAGACGTTTATTCCAAGCAGAGGTTCTGAGGATCGGTAGGTACTCTTGTCAGTACTGTTGGAAAGGGAGGTGTTTTTTTGGTGTCATAAGAACATAATTTTTCTTTAGTATGCAAGCATACAATTTGCATCCTTCTTCCTTTATAATTATACAGTTCTTACAAAGAACTTTAAATGAAATATCTCGTCCTGTGATTGATCAGACATGGAACTGATAAAATACTATGTTGGTTAAGATGTTTTAGGCCTAACAATAGTAAGTTCGAAGTCTCTCTCCTTATTTTCTTTTCTTAGAGACATAAAGTCTGTAATTGCTTTGGCCTTTATACTGCAAAATATAGAGTAGAGAGTCTTAACATGCAGACCACCATAAGCTGCCCACTGACTAACGCAATCATTTCCTGGAACCTCTCTGCTCTTGTCTGTTTTGAAAGAACAATAGGCTGGTGTTTGCCTCTGTGATTTATTTCCCGGCCCCTTGTACCTGAATTTCCTTATTGCAGGGTCTCTCAATCAATATAGTCAAACCCTAGGACAGAAAGAAATTACTTTAAGTGAAGGGTTAGATAAAATTATGACACCCATCAATGGCATTTTAGAGATTCAGATAGCCGTGTGTTCCAAGTGAGTTCACACTTGTGGCTGCACGGCACTGAGAAGGCTGTATATGTATTTCAGTCTTTATAACATCACTGCATCACATTTTCTTGGATGTATTTGTTCTGCCTTGTATCCATTCTTCCCTATGTGTGATATACCACTACCTGAGTTTCTGAGAGGAATCACTCTTCCCTGCGTTCCTTATTTCTATGTTTTATTAGACTGGTGTCACAGAGCCCAAGCTTGACCAACTACAACATGCCTCTTGAAACTACCGGAGGTACCAATGTTTTGTTTCAGGACTTATGTTGGAATTATTTAATTTATTAAAAAGGGAGGGTCTTCCTTCATCCCTTAGACTTGAAGGTAGGCTGATGTCAGCCTGGAGCAGCTGGTTCCCGAAGCGGATGTTGTTGACCTACCCATGGGCTCTAAGCTCTCAACATTTCCATGGTAGCAGCTCCCAACTGTAAGCTACTATGTCTGTGCCTAAGAGCTTTCTCTGGCCATAGCAGCCAGCCCGTTCAGCTGGTGTATTCATAGGACAGGCTGTAAGTCTCAGAGAACTCAAGCTCGCAGAGCAGCTTTCCACAAGCCACTGGTGGGAGTTGGTGGATCAAATCTCTAGTCCCCTCTCCCTCTAGATGACAAATCTCTGAAGTGTGGACTTGAATTTTCAATGTCAAGCTATTATTTTTTTATTTACCTTTGGATGGATATATACGTGTGTATACACATATGAATACATATATATATAGGTGTTTTTATGAATATACATATGTGTGAATATATACATAAATATTCATACAGATGTAGAATTCATACTATTTATATATTATTCATAATGCTTTCATATGTTTTTATATTATATATCTCTGACTTAGGTCAGGATGTATCTTTTCAGTACCTTTTTTCCTCAATCATAGAGCACTGTTCTAATTAGTTCATTAAAATCACTCAATATTTATTCAGTTTCAGAGCCATACTCGCCGTATTTACCAGTAGAGACATATCATTTCTATGGCTAGCCCTTATTTTATGGGTGTCCAAGCTGGTTGGTCAACGTTCATGCCATAATCTATTAAAGCTGGAAACAATATCACGGCTCACAGTTTATACTCACCATCAAAACCACATCCTCATCTCCCCATGGCTCAGAATTTAGATCTACAAGCTCATAGAACATTCTTGAACCCCCCAGGAGACCAGCACCCAAGATAACCAAAATTGAGAAGACACCCAGGAAAGGGAAGGTGAAGAATGGGTTTTTCACCCCCTTCCATCTATAACAGGCTGACGGCAGTATAAGTTTTTAGAGACATTTGTATGTTTGGGTTCCCTTGTCTTTTCCTCTGTTCCAGAGAACCAGACCCTTGAATTTTTGTAGTACTCAAAATAAAATCTTCTTGGGATCTTAGCTCCTATTACCTTGAGTAGATACCTGAATTTATTGAATCTATTTCTGCTCGGAAGGGTCAGGGAATAAGGAAATAGATCTCAGAAGGGAATGGGTACACATCAGTGTGTCTCTTGGCAGAGAAGTAGAAGGATGCTTAAATTCATAAACCTATAGTGGAATAGGACAGTTGAGGTCAGCAAACCCTGGCCCTATTTCCTATCAGATAAAGCGCCCAGATTCCACATTATACACTAGTTTCTTTCAGCAGGAGGAATGAAAGTTTGGGTATATTAACCTGATTTAGGGAAATGTGTATTTTTATTTAAAATGCATTTTTATCAAATAAGGATATATCCTTAGTTGGGATACCAATAAATAGGGAAAAGTAGGAAATGGATATTTCTTACACACGTAAATTTTGTGATCAAAGAACTATACCCTTAATAGCCATTAGAAGAGGCAAATGAGAAACAGAAACTGTTGTAGTGAGAACATGGGCCCTTGACCAAGGGCTTGTCATCTTGTGAGGAATCCTATAACAACCATATGTGGCAAGTGTTACCTTGTATTTCCCCTATGAATAGGGTAGGAAACTGTTCAGGGCTCTGTAGAATGCTCAGGTCAAGGTCTCCTGGCTCGAGGTGATACAGTGTTTTTCCTAAGTGTTTGAGATGAGAGGGAACCAGGCACAGCTTTCTATGCCCTGGGATTGAGCACTTTGTGTTGTGTTTGCAAATGCCTCGACCAGGATTCTAATCTTTTTGAGAATTTTTGCACCATATGAATAACGCCCTAAAGGCTTTAAAAGAGAAAAAATATGCACGCTCTGACGCAGAGATTTATGGGTTTCAGTGCAAAACATTTCAGTAGGGAGACTTAAAAATTAATTTGTATTTGAGGCAGCACAACATGGAGTATTTGAGGCATTTAAGAATTTTAAATATGAAGGAGTGTGCAGAATAGGGAAGCGATTCATTTGAAATAGTGTATCAGAGTTTAGAACAGGTGGGGAAACTCAACTTTTTTTTTTTATTTTAATGGAAGAAAATGTTGCAAAACTGAGTTTTGCTTTGCCCACACAGGAGTACTCAGAAACCAAAGCACCAGCCTCCATGTCTGCTAAAGAGCTCTGGATATGGAATATTGCCGTTACTTCCATAGCTTCAGCGCAAGCTACCATGTGTGTTTGTAAACAACTAAAAGACCCAGCTAATCTTGAGCAATACACAAATGAGCCATCTTTGAGAATGCCAGTCGCCTGCTAATAACTTTCTAAAATTGCTCTCCAGCACTAATTGAAACCATAAATCCTCATCACATTCAAAGCTAACCACTGTAGAGCATGAGCTCACTTCAGTTCTTAATCTTCTTCTGGGTACTTTCTTGCTGTATCCTTCTTCCCCTAGGAGCTGCCACATTTATTATTACAGTTCAAATACCCTGAGATATCCCTGTTGGAGAGCTATGTACCATCTCCCTAAGCCTGTTAGTACTAGGGTGTGCTTAATAGGAACACCTCCCTACCCCATTCCCACTAGAACAAGGTCAGAAAATGTCAGGGACACACACTTTCAGAATCTTTTTTTTTTTTTTTTCCCTAGATGCCTGTAGATAACACAGTTCGAAAGAATATTTAAATCCTGTTTTGCTAAGACAGGCTACTTCTGTTATATAGTGGAGCAGGTAGGATGTTATGGTTGCCTCTAGACAATTTGCCAGACAAGAAAAATGGCTCCACGGACCATCTGACAGCTTTATTCTTGTGGCTCCAGCAGAAAAATAGGCAAAAAAGATTGCAGAGGCAGCTGAGTGGAATATAACACAAAAGTTGAGAAAAATATTAACTGGTTGTAAAATGAGTGGGAGTATGTAGTAAAGGAACTGGCATTTCAGTTATATAAAATCACTTATTACAACATTTTTATAGCCAAATTATGCTCCCTTTCTGTGCTGTATCTTTGGGTCTGTTGCCCGGAATAGGTGGTAAAGAATCCTTCCACCAGGCGCGGAATGTTTATATGGAAGAGGAGAGAAGCGGCGGCCATGAATCACTTTATGGCTGAATCATGCTCCCGTTCCCAACAAAGACGATCCCCCCCCTCCCCGCCCCCCACCCCTGCCCCGGCAGCTTCCGTCTGATTTATCTTAGGCGCTGTGCTTTTACAGAGCTGTCCTGGCCCCGTTTCTTTACAGACACAACCACTCCTGGCTGGGCTTTCTGATGGACCCTTGTAATCAATGTGGAATGCTCTGATACTTGTATCGAGGCAAGTCCATTTGGGGCCCTCAAATAGCTGAGATAACAGTGAATACTGCAAATTTTCTCATCCTCGAAGCAGAAAAGACCGACCAATAAAGTATTTTCTTCGGTGACGGCCCACACAGTAGAGACATCCTGGATTTCATCCCTTTTAGACAAACTGGCTCATGAAACATAGGAGAGAAATGGTCCTCTCAACCCTTCCATAAGGGCTTCTAAGAATGTGGATATTCCCTTAAGAAAGCTCTTCTTTAGCATAAAAATGGAAGAATACAGACCATGCATCCCTTGCAGGGGATACACTGGGTATAATAATATGTATTTGTTCAAAGAAAAAAATCAGTAATGAGATACTTGGGAACACACTGGGTGAAACAGTTAAATAGGTTTTCCTACTGCAAGACATCTTCTTGCCTCTCCTAACCTTGCAGGCACTTCAGATCTCCACTGAGAGGAATATATGCCTTTCTGATACATGTTTCACCATAGGAACCTTTGTTTTTTTTTTTTTATGGAAACTTGCATGTGCTCAGTATTCTTTACACTAAGATGAACAATGCCCTTCTTTACCTAGGACTCTGTTATATAAGGAGAAATGATGCTACTTTAAATGTCTGGCAAATTTAAATACTTGGTTTTTCAAAAAAAATTTAGAATTCCTCATTCTATAGAATAATGATTAAGTATTTTTATTTTATTTTATTTTTGCCATTCAAATTCCCAGTTGATCTGGCCCCAGCTTATTTTCCTCCATTATGACCTGTTACTTTGCTTGCTCAGCCCTTCACATTCTAGTCTAATTTATTTCTTGCTGCTTTGTATATTATACTCTATGTGTCTCTCATCTCTATATCCTTGAACATAATGTTTCCTCTTTCTGACACAACCTTTCTTCCTATTTCTACTTATTTGGGACTTGGCCATTTTTCTAGGATCATTGTCCCTGCTTTAATGTTCCTATTGCATTCATTGGGGACCTCTGTTCAAGCTTACATCAACCTTCCCATGTTCTGGTTGTTTGCTGATTTCTGTGAGTGCTTCTTGCTCGAATGAGTTCCTTAAAGGCAGGCTCCTATGTCTTATTCAACTTTGCACACATAGCCTGTTACATTATCAGAACAAACAGAATCTAGGTCAAGGTCAATGGAGATACGTGGTCCCTAGACCCAGTTTCTACCTCACTCTCTCTGCCTTCAGGATTCTTCAATGCTTCTGAAATGGCCAGGCCATAGGATGCTGGCAGGTTCTCCCGGAGAGCAAGTCCAAGTGCATTGTGCTGTACTCCAGTGTTACACTGTTTTTAACACCACGACTGACAGAGTGCTCCTGGCTGAGAGACAGGTTTCCACAGATGCGTCTACTTTGCCTGCAGACTTGCTCCAGACTTGCCCCCACAAGGCATCCAGAGTTTTCAGGATGACACCTTGTTCAGACTCAATGACTTCTCCACTGAGTACTGTCTTAGCTCTGTGCTCTGCAAGCTGAGAGACCCATCTCCCCCTCGTGTTTGTCTCTTGGCCCACCTTTAGCTTTGGGAGCCCCAGCTCATGTCAGATGCCCAAGCCTTTCTCTTTCGACAGTACACACCTGCAGTCACTTTGCTTCATTCCAGGAAGCAATAAAATGCACTTCTAAGAGTGGGTATGGGGTTGTTGAGGTGTCTGGGCTCATGTCTTGGTTCAACACCAAGTGGCTCTAAGTTTGGGCAAATTAAACTTTATGACCTCAGTTCACTTAGCTATGAAGTAATAGTAGTACCTGTTGCACATGTTGTTTTGGTTTGGTTTGGTGTTTGGGTTTTTGGTTTTTTGTGGTCTGGGGGTTTTTTTAGAATTAAAGAGAATGATACACACGAAATACCTGGCACAATGCCTGGCCTGCTCTAAGTACTCAAAATGGGTTTGTTTTAGAATAGGAAAGAGGGCCTGCTTAAAACCCCAGGAGCCCCTGTGCAGCATGTTTAACATCCCCCACTGTCCTCACCTGTCAAACAGATGTGTTCATCATATCCTATTGCATAACAGAATATCACAAATTTAGCAGATTCAAACAACACACATTTATGACCTCACCGTTTCCAGGGGTCTGGAGTCTGGGCGCTGCTTGCCTGGGTCCCCTGCAAAGATACAATGAAGAAGTCAGTCATGCTGGGTTCTCATTTGGAGGCTTGACCGGGGAGGATGCATGCCCAAGCTTCATCAGGTTGTTGGCGGAGTTCTTTTCCTGTGGCTGTGGGACTCGGGGCAGCTGACTTCTTCATGGCCAACAGTGAAGAAACTCCAGCAAGATGGCCCTATGGTGTGGTCAACACATACCATCCTAGATGGGATTTTCTTCGGTGACGGCCCACACAGTAGAGACATCCTGGATTTCATCCCTTTTAGACAAACTGGCTCATGAAACATAGGAGAGAAATGGTTCTAGAACATTGTAACATTGGCTAGAAGCAAGTCAGTGATCCCACCCACATTCCAGGAGAATGGATCACACAAAGGCATGACTATGGGGCCGTCTTAGTGCCTGTCCTCCACAAGGGGGATGATTCTAATAGTAATGATCTCATGGGTTATTGACAAGATTCAATGAATTAATGTATATAAAGCTTTTGGAATAGTGCCTGGCACACAGTTAGTGCTCAGTTTATAATCAGGCCTGTGAGTGAAGCAAGAGGCTGGGTTGGAATAAATGAATGAGTCTATGTTCGGGATTCATAACTGGGTAGATCCTTCCCAGCCAGGCTCTATTCGGGGCTGATTTCCCCAGTGGCTTTTAGATTAGCGGCTGTGAGCTCTGCTGTGGGTGGTATTGAATGTCAACTGTAGGTGGGTATTACTTGCCTTAGTCATGTGTAACTAATTTAGAGTACACTGTGTATTCAGGCAAATGCCTGTGATTGCCATTTTTGCTAATAGTGAGAATGACTTGTTTGCCATCTTCCCTTACAACAATAAGAACGTGAGTTAGGAACTGAATAGTGGGCCTGGATCATTGGCTTCCTCCTCTATGTGGTACCTAAGTGTTAGTTTGGTGCAACAGGGTGGCCTGTAGGTAAAGTTCACATAATCATAGAACCAGCAATCAACTCAGAAAAACTGTGACCAAGACCAGCTTCCTGGCACACAAAATGTGGAAAGAATGACATTTCTTCATCCAATCCCATGACTCTTCTGTGCCAGGATTTGTGCTAGGTGTCCAGGGGACAATGGAAAAGAAACTCAGACAAAAATCATGCTTGTGGAACTTTTAATGTGTGCCCCCCAATTTTTTGCTCTTCCCATGGGGGGGGGGTTCTGTCTTCTCGCCTTGAATCTGAGTTCCATGATTATTCACCAGTAGAATATAGCAGAAAGGATGCTGTGCCACCTTCTAGTCTCAAACCTTAAGAAATTTGCAACCTGTACTCCCCGTCCCTTGGGAGGTTAACTTGTGAAACACAGTCACCACGCCACCATGAAGGGGCCTGGTACAGGTGGAAAGATAGCCAGCATCAGCTGCCAGCCATGCAAGTGAGCCATCCCAGAAATGTACCCTTCCGTGTCAGCAGAGCTGACGGCATGTGGAACAGAGAGATGAGCTGCTCTCATCAACTCCCGTCCAATTTGCAGACTCCTACACAAAATCATGGCAGTTGTTGCTTTAGGATACTAAATTCCGTTATTTGTCATAGGTGTTTGGAACAGGAGACAGACATTCAAAGACTAACACTGGCAACAGTGTATCTGGATGCTCTGTTCACTGCCCTGCGCAGAAGAACATGGTTGTATGAGGCCATCGAACAAGGAACCTCCCTCTTAGGTTACGCAACCAGGGAGGGCTTCACTGAAGAAGAGAAGCTTGAGCTGAGATTGAAAGAAGTTAGCGTAGGTAAGAAACAGCTGTGCAAAGGCACCTGGGGTGCGAGAACAGGAGCTATTTGAAGACGTGGCAGCAGGAGAAAATTGTAAATGATGTAATGAGCGCTCAGGGAGGCAGTGCACAGGTTTAGAGTGGGACTGTCCCCGTGCAGGACATTGTCCTGAGCTCCTAGTTCTCCTGAAAAAATCTTATGAGACTGTGGGGCACACACACGTGTGTCCAACGCGTGGGAGTGGAAGGGTTAAAGCTTGACAGGAGATTTGGTGCAACCCACCCATGTTACCTGTAAATATAACCTATGGCAAGGGACTGTGCTGCTGGCACAGGGTGAGGGTCTCGATTCAGTAAGGAATTAATTGCTTCCTGGCAGAAGAAAGGTTGGAAGACTTTTTCTTAACAGTTTTCGCTCCCTTCTCCAAACTGCAGTTCTCAGCTGACCTAATTCAGGAGTGATGTCTCTAGGAGTTTTTAATAGATTCACAGGGGCTAGTGTTTCACAGACTGTTCTCTATTTTTACATCTTTACAGTGAAGAAACTATTCCTTATAGTGAAGGGTACTTGCTGGAATGTTGGCCTGCTTTCTCTCCCCTTGCTTCTGTGTAGATGGGAAAGCAGGGAGCAGAAGCCTTTACCTGCATTGAATTCATGTGTGGGACACTAGCTGCTTCTGCCCTCTCCATACCCCCAACTTTTCCGATTGTCCCTTATTTTCCAGGCAGTGTCTTCTGCTCTAAACCCTCAGATTCACTCCGTTCTTTCCACGCCTGCATCATGCCTGCATCATTTCAAACCTCAGTGCTGGCTTCTTGTAAGTGGCAAGTTTTTGTTTTTGTTTTTTGTTTTTTGGTTTTTTTTTTTTGGTTTTTTGAATACCTATTATGTACTAGGTTCTAGGCCCTGGGGATTTAGGGTGAAGGTGGCCGTCATCTGACCAGAGCAGTGGTTCCCACCCCTAGCAGCAGCATGTTAGATCACTGGAGGGCTGGAGGCAGTGGATGTGGGAGCTTTACAATATGTCAGTGCCTTGGATCACTTCCCCGGAGTTTCTGATTTTATTGGTTTTTCACTATTGGAGTGAGAGGTTACAAATAAACCAGAGGAGGAAGCTAGAATGATCCATGTGGTAATTGATCAGACTCTGAAACATCATTATGAACTCATGTTCTGCTTAGTAGAGATACAAATGGTTACATGTAGAAATATTTACAGAAACACATAGGTATGCATATAAATATGGAATTATATATTCAGATATATCTTCTTGCTCAGTCATCTAAGAGGACTTAGAAACAATGATATGCCAGGAGCAAGGAGCACACCAGAGCCCAGATCTTGGTTTCTAATACTATTCTCCAATAAAAGAAACCATAAATCCTTAGAGAAACATCTGATTTGGGGACTGGGGCAGGAAGTATGCCATATGAGCCTGGAGCATCTTGTAGTGCCTGGAGTATGGAAGCACACAAAAAAATGAAACACAAAAACCCTCCACAGGAATGGAGATATGCCTAAGTGGCACTTGGAGTTCCCAGGGACCAAAGCTACAAAAATGTGAACAAGAGGAAAAAATAAAGCAGTACTATATGATAACGCAAAATATAAAAGAAACATCCATGAACCCATACTGGCATACAGAAATGATTGACTCACCAAATTCATGGGGCAAAGAGAGAAATGAGAGTGCTCTCCCATGCAGAGAAATTCCAAATAATTCATGTATGTACTTGGCTCTCAAGGAGGTGGAGTATAACTCCCCACTCCTTAAATGTGGGCTGTGCATAGGGACTTCTTTCCAAAAAGGGTATAAGACATGGACAGGAAGGAGAAGAGTAACTTTGCTATAGAGAAACCTGGCAAACAGTACCTCACCCAGCCAGGTGATCGAAGATGACATTGACAATAAGTCTGGTTAACAGCATATATGCCTGACAGCATGTAATGCAAATAGCACGTAACCCCTGTCACCCCCCTCTTTAAAAAAACCTGCAGCTCCAGATGAATCATGAGAAAAATGTTAGACAAATCCCAGTTGAGGGCCATTGTATGAAATACCTCAACAGTACTCCTTGACACTGTCAAGGTCATCGAAAACAAGGCAAGTCTGAGCAACTTTCACAGTTCAAAGGAGCCTAAGAAGACATGACAGTTGAACATAATGTGGTCCCCTGGGTGGGATCCTGGGAGAGAAAAATGATGATTGTTTAAAAATAAGGAAATCTGGGGGCACCTGGGTGACTCAGTCGGTTAAGCGTCTGACCTTGATTTTGGCTCAGGTCATGATCTCAGCTTTGTGGGATGCAGCCTTGTATAGGGCTCTGTGCTCAGCTCGGCGTCTGCCCGAGACTCTCCCGCCCTCCCTCTGCCCCTCCTCACACTTGCACACTCTCATTCTCTCTTTTCCTTTCTCTCTCTCTCTCTCTCAATAAAAAAAATCTTTTAAAAAATAAAAATTAAAGAAATAGAAGTTAGGAGAGCTGAATAAAATGACATTTGGAGTTCATCGTCTCTCATGGTTCACCTCCCCTTCCAATTTCCCCCAACTCCCTTCTCCTCTCCATCTCCCCATGTCCTCCATGCTATTTGTTATGCTCCACAAATAAGTGAAACCATAGGATAATTGACTCTCTCTGCTTGACTTATTTCACTCAGCATAATCTCTTCCAGTCCCGTCCATGTTGCTACAAAAGTTGGGTATTCATCCTTTCTGATGGAGGCATAATACTCCTTAGTGTATATGGACCACATCTTCCTTATCCATTCATCCATTGAAGGGCATCTTGGTTCTTTCCACAGTTTGGCGACCGTGGCCTTTGGGATTCAGTTAATACTAATGTACTGATATCCGTTCACCTGTTGTGACGAGTGTAACATAATAACAAGATATTAATAAGGGAAACTGGATGTGAAATATATGAGATCACTATACTCTGATCAGTTTTTCCAAAAATTTAAAAACCTTCTAAGGTAAAATTTGTTTAAAAAATAAAAGTCATGGGGAACCTGGGTAGAGCAGTTGGTTGAGTGTCCAATTCTTGATTTCAGCTCTGGTCACGATCTCAGGGTCCTGGGAACAAGCCCCACATCAGGCTCCATGCTCAGCAGAGAGCCTGCTTGTCCCTCTCTCTCCTCCTCCCCACCCATGCTTACTGTCTCTCTCTCTCTTTAAAATAAGTAAAATAAATTTTAAAAAATAAAAGTCATTTTCATATTATTTTGGTCACCTCCATACTGTTTGTCTTCGAGCCAACTAACTGTACTATTAGTTCTCTGCAGATGAGGAAACTTCTTTCCTTTTGTAGTGTTTTATTATGTACTAGAAGATCCTACCCACTATAGGTAGGTAACTATGTTTGTTAAATTTATTGCAATGGCCTGATACTAACTTTTAAGTAACATATATTTCTTTTCTATAACTAAGAAGGATTTAATTAAGGCAAAAAAGAAGTGAATTAAAAGCACTCGTGGTTGCATGATGTCTCAGAATATCACTACTAATGTTTTGGTATTTTTCTAGAATTTTTTTTTCCACTATAAAACTGGGATCACACACTACCTTCTATTTTGAAAATGATTTTCACTTATTTTCTACTATGAACTGTTTCACATCCCATAAATAATTTTAGTCAAGCATAAAATGAGCATTTTAATAGCTGGGTAATGTTGAACTGCTGAGTTTTATCAAGAACATGGGGAAGGAAGGAAAGAGGTGGATGAAGGATAGAGAAAAATAGGAACAGTTGTAGGAGATGACAAGCAGTTCTCTCGTGGAGTGTCAGGAGGAGCAGGTTGACCTGCTGGTATGGTGGGAATTTGGCAGACAGAGGGAAAAGTAGTCCTCCTTGCTCCTCTGAAATCCACTTTTCTGTAGACAAAAGAGCCTAGAGAGATAATTTCAATGCTTTTCATTTGCCACTGCAAAGGAAGAGGAAGGATATTCATCAGAAAGTTAAGCAGCATTTTAGTATCATAGTATTTCTTCCTCTCATTGGATGGATCTTCCAAGACTCGGAAGTCATTTAAAAGACATTAAATAACTCTGTTGGGTCTTTGTAGAGCCCCAGCCTTTTCAGCTCAAAGCCACTCTCTGGCCCATTTGTACAATGGTGGCATGTTTCTGGGAAAGAACCAATGAAGGGGATACTGGTTTCCCCTCTTGTCATCAGTGTGTAGAAAAACACGTAACACCCACCAGGATCTGGGAATTGGTCCTATGTTGGCAGTCCTCTGTCAATTTCCTAACTACCCCACCACCACCACTAAGATCTAGTTCTGCGGTGCCCAAGCAGATTCTTTCTCTATAGAACAAACTGTACTTGAGATATACTGAGTCATCTTGCCCACATTTTTAGTTAGGGCAATGCTTCTGTCTCTTCCTTAACCAATTATCTGGAAGCAGAAAAAGAAATCAGGTAGGCTTTATAAAAACTGTTTGCTGGGTACCAAAGTCTGTGGTATCCATTCCTCTTTTGGACATTTGAAAGCAAAGTTGAGGGCGCCTGGGTGGCTCAGTGGGTTAAGCCGCTGCCTTCGGCTCAGGTCATGATCTCAGGGTCCTGGGATCGAGTCCCGCATCAGGCTCTCTGCTCAGCAGGGAGCCTGCTTCCTCCTCTCCTCCTCTCTCTCTCTCTGCCTCTCTGCCTACTTGTGATCTCTCTCTGTCAAATAAATAAAATAAAATCTTTAAAAAAAAAAAAAAAAAAGCAAAGTTGAAGGGAAACTTTATCTGAGTGGGTTGCTGTGAGTGGAGACTTATTTTTGGCTGGCATAACGAAGATATTTAGAAGACAATGAGTGTTTACTGAGGAGTGATGGAGGCAGTCACGAAAGTGTGGGACCAGTGTGGATTTAGGGTTTTGAACAGCATGTGGGTGACTGCTGACATTTGAGAACTTTTATCTGGGGTGGATTACAGATGCAGGAATTCAACATGTAGGCATTTAATTGCCCATTTAGTAATGCCAAACCAACATCTGACTCAATTTGGAGGGACAAAAAAATCCATACATTGATCAATCCTTTTAAGAAAGATACTGGAGGGTCATGTTGGTATTTCTGGGTATTAAGGAGTGTATATGGCCAATAAAAACAAACCTTTCTGAAAGAATAGGACTTCAAAACTGTGTTTGTGTTTTTGGTTTTTTTGTTTTTTTTGTCTTTTGTTTTTTCTACAAAGGAAGTTTCAGATCACGAGTTCATCCTAAATGCCATCCCAAGAAGGGATGAGAAATAATTTAAAGCCCTTCTTAAAAGTTGTTCTAACTATGAGAAATTGGATGCCATTGGGACATGCACTGGGAAAGAGGAATCAGAGGTTTGGGTTCAAATCCCTGCTTTGTTACTACCTTCCTATGAAATTACAGCAAAATACAGAATTGTGGACAATTGTATGTCACTGTTGGTAAATTCTGGTGATGTGGGGTCAGAAAGTTTGGGTCCAGATCCTTGTTAATCACTTTAAAAAAAAAAAGATTTTTATTTATTTATTTGACAGAGAGAGATCACAAGTAGGTAGAGAGGCAAGCAGAGGGAGAGGAGGAAGCAGGCTCCCTCCTGAGCAGAGAGCCCGATGTGGGGTTCGATCCCAGGACACTGAGATCATGACCTGAGCTGAAGGGAGAGGCTTTAACCCACTGAGCCACCCAGGTGCCCAGCCTGTTCTCCTCCTGAAATGCTCTTCCCTCAGTTGGATGTGGCACACTTCCTTAAATTCCCAGGGCTCTGAGATCATGACCTGATCCAAAAGCAGAAGCTTAACCCACTGAGCCACCCAGGCACCCCTTGCTTATCACTTCTTAGCTGTGTTATCCACCAGCAAGTCAGAGAACCTTTCTGAACTTCAGTCTCCTCTTCTACAAAATGAGAATACCGATAGTAAGTACAAGCCTTACAACCTCTACGATACTGTCATAAGAATGAAATGAAGAAGACATAAATGCCTCATGTAGATGATGTAACCACAATATTAAGTGTTGGCACAGACTCCCAAGTTGGTGTTATGTGGTTCTAGTTCCGTTTGAGGAAGTGTTCAGACCTTGAAATATATTGGTCTCTTTTTACTGTTGCCCACACCATACCAGACTAACTCTGTCCCTAGAGCAAAAGGAAGAGGTTTGCCTCCTGCCATTTGCCCATAATGGCGATGATAAGCCAGAGGACATGACTGCCGCTTGACCCATGAGCCAGATCTGTGCAAAGTCTCCTTAGCCCCTCCTCTGTCCTTGGAATGCACATTCTGCCAGTGTTCCCACAGTGAGAACTGTTCCAGAGATATAGCCTTGGAAAGTAAAGTGTTGTTGAGACCATCAGGACCAAATATGTGACTGAATGCAGTTAAAGCCTCTTTATAAATTTCTAAGAGTGGGATCTTAGGCACTTGGCAGGTGGATGTGGAAGTCAACTTGTCTCTCAGGCACCTGAGACAAGTTCCCTCGCTTCCTACAACTGCCACCCACCAGTTTGGAGTGATCTGCTCTTCTGTCTAGTTTCTCCTTACCCTCCATGTAATGGGGCCAGTTTGAGAACCAGTTCCTCACCAGAGTGCCATGAAATTGTTCAAAAGGGGAAGAGTTTTCAGTGAAGGAGACTTGACTGATCTAAGCAAGCACTATGTGCCAGTAGAAGTTGTTTGTGGTCACACCAGCCAGCTCTTGAATTCCAAAGTAGTGCAGTGAGTAATGGCAGAACCAGTCCTCCAGTTGGCCTAAGGGCTAGGTCCAGAGATAACCATGAGGTCCTTACCATGGAGACCATACCCAAACCAAGAGTTCCCAAAACCAACGCTCCCAGGACACTGGTTCCAGGAATCCCCTCATGTTGCTTGCTCACTTTAACCTTTCTAATGCATACACTCTTGCCTTATATCTCTCTGCTAAAGTGTAAACTCCTTAGGGACAGGCACATGACTTACTCTTTAGCAAGAAAGCATGTGGCAAATGGGGATAAAATCCTTGGTTTGGGGCTTGAAAAACCAAGTTCAAATCTCATCTCCAAAATCCATTAGTTCCCTGGTACCATGTGCTGGGATATATATGCTTGGTGCTTCATATTTATTCATAGTCTCACAACTCCGTGAGATATAATAGTATTATGTCCATTTTGCAGAGATAATCATTTGCTGTTTAACAGAAACATTAAAATGCCTTGGAGAGTCTGTTGTTAGCTGTTCTCTACTCTTTTCTATTTTGACTAATTCTGTGGGTAATGTCATCTGTCCTCATGGTTTTACATACCAACCAGATGCCAAGAACGTCTCACTTAATATATCAAACCAAGGGCTGCCTGGGTGGCTGTCAGTTAAGAATCTTGTGTTTGGCGCAGGTCATGACCTCAGAGTTGTGGGATTTAGCCCCAAGCTGTGCTCAGCACAGAGTCTGCTTGTCCCTCTCCCTCTGTTCCTCTCTCACTCACGTGCTCACTCTCTCTAAAATAAATAAGTAAAGTCTTTAAAATATATACATATATATGGCATAATATATATAATATATATTATGCATACTCTATATATGCATATTATATATAAATATGCATATTATATATATATATATATATATATATATACACTCTATTTCCCTGAACTTCAGACTTATATACCCAATCACCCACTCAATATCTAATAGACATCTGAACATGGCCGAAACCAAGCTCCTGTCAGTCCCCCTAAATGTGCTCCTTTTCCAATGAGTTACTCCTTGGTACTTGTTAATACTATCCTTTCGATTGCCAAGGACAGAAAACCTTCAAGATATCCACGAATGACCTCTTAGTCTGACCTCCCACATTCAGTCCACAAAAAAATAATTTCAGCTTTTCCTGTGGGCCCTCTCTTCTGGGCTTCTCCTGCTACCTGCTCGTTCAAGGCATCACCTCTCACCTAGATTATTGCAAAAGCCTCCTGATTGGTCTCCCTACTTATGACCTTGCCCCATGACCATCTTTTTTCAACACAGCAGCCAAGGGAATGCCGTTGGAAGTTTAGGATAGATGACATGTCCCTTTGCTCTATACCTGTTGATGGCTGTCCATCTTTTCAGAGGGAAATCCAAGTCCTCGTGTGGTCTATGAGGACTGGTATCGTCTGCTGCCTCCTCATGACCCCCTGACCTCATCTCCTACCAGCCTTGTCCTCCTCGATCTTCTCCGGCCTTCTTACAGCCTGGCTGATTCTCCAGGACACCAGTGCATTCGCTTCTCAGAACCTCTGTGCTAGCTGCTCTCTCTGGCTGGAATTTTCTACTCTCACAGATCCACACAACTCCTTCCCTTGCTTCCTTCAGGCTTTTCTCAAACATTCTTAGTGAGGCCTCTTCTGTGCCCTCTTTCTTTTTTTTTTCTTTAAAGATTTTATTTATCACAAGTAGGCAGAAAGGCAGGCAGGCAGAGAGAAAGGGGAAGGAGGGAGCCCAACACGGGTCTCGATCCCCGGAGCCTGAGATCATGACCCGAGCCAAAAGCAGAGGCTTAACCCACTGAGCCACCCAGCCCCCGCGCCCGCCTCGTGTCCTCTTTCTAGAGAACCAACAGTAGAACACCCTCGTCTGTCACTTCCAACCCCTTCCCTGTTTTGTCCTCCTCCATAGCACACGCATTGCCTATAACATTGCATGCTTCCTTTGTCTACAGTCTGTCTTTCCCGTTGGAAGGAGAGAATGCTACAAGGGCAAACATGTCCTTTGGGTCCATAGCTGTGTCCCCCAGGGTCCAGAGCAGTGCCTGACACTTAGTAGATGCTCAATACATATTTCTGGAATCAATGAATAAAGGAAAACAAACCTCCTAGAGAGAAAGAAATTGCTTGTGCTCCGAGAGGTTGAAACAGGCAATCGTATTTGCAGTCTGAGACTTAAGGTCTCTCTGCGATGGGGACAGGCGGGATTCAGGCCCTTCTGGCTTGGGTCCATGTTTTTCGGAAAGCCACTGAAGTGCTGTTCTTGCCTAAAAGTGTTTTTTAGAACTCTCTGCAAGGGTGCCCCAGTGAGTAAGACCTGCCGGGGTGCCTGGCACATAATAAGCTGACATTGCTAACTCCTGGGGTTCTGTGTATAACCCAGATTCATAGCCCTTGACATGGCCTGTCAGCCTCCACTGCCTCCGGTTCTAAATTTGTATGATCTTAGCATAATTAGCCCAGTTTTTGTCATTTCACGACTGCTAAGTATGCAGTGACTGTGGCGTGTTATGGCTCCTCTTGGAAGCAGATGACATATCATGAAATATTTATTAAAAAAACAAGTGCAGGCTTTCTTAATTATTACCACTGACTGCTTTCCTCTCAAAGTCCAGGAGAGTGGAGTCTGTACGGCAGAACTGCTTGAATATGATAATTTCCTTTTGATCTTTAATTTTCCTCCTATGCATTTGGGTACATTTTACGGTTTCTTTGAAAAGCTCCACTCAGCCTCACTGGCTGCTTGTTTATTGTCCCCAATCTGCAATGTCTTTTGTTTCATCATTTACATTTCTTAGGTTCATTCAGATGAATAAATATTGCCCCAACTGCTCTAGCTTAATAAAACTATTATTGCTCATTAACTCTCTGTGCTAGAATTAGCTGGAAAATATGCACTGGGGTTGTTTCCCGCCTTTGTGTGTTACTATTTTTTAAAAATCATTCCATTCTCTGGGATCTCTGAAGTTTATTCTTGGCAGTGGGGAGACAGATCGTTGGACACGAGTTGGTGACTCCAAGTCATTGCTACAGAAGACCTGCTTGTTACTTCAAGGAATCACCAGCTCCCGACTGGACAAGTAGAATTAGAAGGCGAATGTGTGTTTCGGCTTCTCACAGACATCCTGGAGCCCGCAGGAGGAAAACGGAGTCATTAAAGCCATTTGGTCTTCCTTTTTTTCCTCTTCCTGGTGCTGAACTGCTCTTCGATTTTCTCCCCATTTAAAAAAAAAGATTTTATTTATTTATTTGACAGAGATCACAAGTAGGCAGAGAGGCAGGCAGAGAGAGAGAGAGAGAGGGAAGCAGGCTTCCTGCTGAGGAGAAAGCCTGACTCTGGACTCGATCCCAGGACCCTGAGATCATGACCTGAGCTGAAGGCAGCAGCGTAACTCACTGAACCACCCAGTCACCCATCCCCATTTCTTTCCTACTTTCTCTCTTACCCCACAAGTCCCTTCTTCTGTGAACACAGAAACTTCTTTAATGAATGTTCACCTGGGACTAAGCCCAATGGCTGCCACCTGGTTCACAACATGGAACCAGAGGGTGGAAATCGTATTCTGTGTGAGGAGCATGAGATCATTAAGCATGCAACTACAGGAACACAGGAACACACCATCTCTCAAATTTCTTTTGGCCCTTTTCAACTGTCCTACTCCTTTGGGAGAAGAAAAGGAAATTGGAATAGAGAGAAACTTTTGCACTAAGTACTTAAAATACTCATTTATTCTTATCCTCTCCAGTGAAGGAGGTTGAAGCCAGGTTTCTAATTCCCATTTCACAAATGGGAAAGCTGAGGAATGAGATGTTAAGATAAAAAAAAAACTCAAATGGAAGCGGAAGGTAATTAGAGGGAATATTTAATACATCTAAATAATATACATGTAATACATTAAGACATAAAATAACAAAATGAAACTGAGAAAGCACTATCCAATTCAAGAACCAAAATAGTACTAACACCATGAAATTCACATGTGGATGGCCCCAGAGCTAACTACTATCTTAAATTTTGTGATTCTTATTTCTCTGCTTTTTATAAATAGTAATATTACATTTGTTTACATTTCTAAACAATTTTACATTTCATTTTGTTTATCTCGAAACCCTGTAAAATGGTAACATATTACAAGTACTTTTGTGACGTACTTTTCCCGCTGATACAGCATAACCCTTCATTACCAATATATGTGATCCAAAAAATTCGAGCACATGAAATATGGGCTCACCTTGCTTCCAGAATAAGGAAATGATGAGAGCAAGCCCAACAAGCTAGTTGGCTAGAGTTCTGAAGGTCCAGAAGCACAGTTCACATCCACCCCAGCCCTGACTGTATTTGCCTGCTCCTACTGATCATAAGTGAGGTCAGTTATGCAATCTTTGTCACCATTTGGAGGGGAGCCACCAAAGAGAGCAAACTGACCCGCACTGGACTCCTACTAGAGTGTTTTTAGGTCACTGAGATTTGAGTTATTTTTTTAGAGTTTAAGCCCCCTTCATTTTAGCCCCTTTCCATTCCAAATGACTTTTTTTTTTTTTCATATTTGTACCTTCTCTGTTTCTCAATCAGCCTGAATCATGATTTCTTGACTTCCCTCGTGTTTTCAAATAACTGACTTGGCTTGTTGGATTATCTCTAATTGAGCGCTGTGTTTTTATTTCACTCAAAGAATTCTTTCCCTGCCACTTTCCTTGAGTCTGTGTGGGCATCCTTTTTCTAATCCTTTAATAGGTTGCTTAGCCCATGAGTTTTTAGCCTTTCTTCTTTTCCTTTGTGAGCATCTAGAGCCACACATTTTCTTTAAGTCCTGGTTTTGATCCGTGCCACAAGTCTTGATTTATAGTTTTATAAGTCAGGATAACCTAGAGAAGCTTCAGTAATAAACAGCTCCAATTCTCATTTCATTAAAACATCAAAGGTTGTTTCTAACAAGTTCCCTGTTGATGCTGATGATGCTGGTTCATGGACCACTCTTTGAGTAGTACTGGTTTAAATCCCACTTTCCTCCTTACTCAGTGGTACTTAAGCCAGTAAGGCTATGAAATAAGCTCTGTACCTTAAGCTATGGAATAGGTAAGTGTGCTCTAACCCTGAAGTCACTTATTCCTTTGTATTATCTCTTCAGACATCCTCTGGGGACTTATCTTGATGGTATTAATTTTCCTTTCCAGGTAGACAAATTAAGGGAGGTATTTAGTGCTGGATGCTGACCTCACGTGATCTTATTCAACTGTCTAGACCACACATGAAGTCAATTCAGAGACCTTATGTAGTATATCATTCTAACGTACCCCATCACTTTCCCCTGAATTCCCCACCTTGAAAGACACCCAACAGATTGAGACTTTTTTGTATAGACTAAATCTCATAATACCTACCATGCCTATATCCCAATTGAATGAGGTTCCTTCCACATAAATCAACGTTGGGGCATCTTATAACCCTACCCCACCACTGATTGGGCCAGAGGTGGGCCCCTAGTGGGAAAGCTTCAGGCAACAAGAATAAGAAGGATTTAACTGGATTACTCAGATTCTCACTCCCATGGGCCTAGGTATACTGTAGTTCTTGTTCTTCCCATATACCTACCAGGTTATAAGGTTCATTGTGTTTCATTATATTGAAAGGTTGAAATGTCTGTTGTGGTAGGAGACAAGTAAGAGGTTTTTGGGGGGTTTTTTGTTTGTTTGTTTTGTTTTGTTTGTTTGTTTGTTTGTTTTTACCAAATATAGGCTGACTGGGACATAACACGTGCTTGTTCAAAAAACAGTGGCATTCTAAGGATGAGAAGTAGGGTGGTCTGCCTCTTGGCAGAGATCTTACTGTTTTTAAATTGCCCAGTGTGAGACAATAAAAAAAACAAACTTGTGTGTTTTATTATTGTTTTCACATTTTTTATAGACAGGCAACTTGTGACCTGTCCTGGGACTGAGTATACTCATCAGCTACATTGGGTATGCTACTGTCAAAAGGACAGGCTTCCAGGGGCTGAATGCTGAAGTCAGTGAACAAGAGTTGCACTCCTCTTCTTTGGGTTGGTAGGGGAGGGAGTATACCCTCCCACATAGACTCTAGGAGAAGCAGCCCTGTGATAATGGTGGCAGTTGCATGTCTGGGGAGGAGGCACTATATGCTGTGAACTTGAGAGCTAAAATATTAAAGGGAGTGGATGCAGGAGCAATGTTGAGTGAATTATAAGAACTTTGTCAATGAAAATCCTGTTATCCACAATGGACTATGAATAGTAGAGGCACTTTCCCAAGATTACTGGACTTCCATAGATTCCAGAGTTCTTATTCATCATTTCTCCAAAAAGACTGAAATTATCCACCCACATAATGGTGGGGCATGGAAAAGGTAGTTCTAGATTTGTGCTGATTTTGAAAAATTGAGGAATGTGATGTTTCATGTATATTTGTGTCAAGAAGCAAAATCTTATATATTAAGCTGTCTTGCTTATTTCCATATTTATTCTTATAATAACCCCCATGTCTTGAGGAAAGCTAAATGATCCTTTATCCCTTGCAGATAAAAAGGGCCAACCTAACTTAGAAACCTATTTCAAAATGACTCTTTCCCAAATAGCTGTTTGCTGTTTCAGGTCAAAAGAGGGAAATAAATGGCTTATTTGGAAAATCATGCATTTTTCCTAGCCTGTCTGAGCTTTCTGGACAGCACATCATATGCTTGCTTCAGTGATACATCTCTCAATGGTTGTCAACGCAGGCTGTGTTCCCCCAGACATCAATGCCTACCTGACCTGGAAGCCACCACCAGGTTATCGTGAGGCTCCCAGAATTAAGCCCCTTTTTGCCCATACCTGGTAGAAGGATTGTTTTTTTTTTTCCCCAGCATGGAAAGAAGTCACAGAGCACGCATATTATGATAAACAGGGTTTATTTAAAGCTCCAGTGAGAAAGATTTCAATTCTCACCCCCATCGTCAAATGCTCTTCCTTATCCACAGAATTAGGATTTGACCACAGCAATTATTTCAATTCACAATTCAGCTTAGACAAGGCTGAAAAATAGTCTGCTTTCTAAATGCACTCATCTTTTTGCAGCACTTTTCTCTGATCCCAGTACACCCTGTTTCCTTGGGGGCATTAACAGAACTGCCCCCCCCCCACCATTCTGGCCTTAATTTTTAAAAAATTCTTCCTTCCCTGAAAGCTATGTTAAAGTTAGCCTTGCATCAACTTACTTGGTGCTGGGACAAATTTAAAAGAGGCATTAATGGTTGTATAATTTATTTACTGTTACATAAAATTAACTCAAAACCTAGTGACTCAATCAGCACATTAATTGATGTATTATCTCCCCTAATTTCTGTTGGGGAGAGATTTGGAAAGGGATCAGAGGGACGGTTCTCCATTGAGACTCTCATGTCGTTGTAGTCTCACACTGGCTGGGTGCACAGTCATCTGAAGGCTTGACTGGGGTTGAAGGACTCATCCATAAGCATGGCAATTTGGTCCTGGGTGTGGGCCAGGGGCCCCAGTTTCTCTCTGCAGGGCTGCTTCAATATTCTCAATCCACAGCAACTAGCTTTCCCAGTGTGAATGATCCAAGAGAAACGTGGAAATTGCGATGCCTTTGGTATTCTAACCTTGGAGGTCTGCCACTTTTACCATATTCTGTTGGTTGAGGCACTTTAAAAAGTCTGCAGGTTCTAGGGGAGAGAACATCATCCCTAACCTCCTGATGGAAGAATGTCAAAGTTACCTTGTAAGACAAGCACGTGGCATGGGATAGATATTATCACAGCCAGATTTAGAAACTATTATATGTCATAACGGTTGATTAAAAATTTAATGCATGTCCCAGAGTTGTGATTGTTGGAAACACGAGTTTCCTAAATTTCTGTGGGCACAAAGTCTTACAACAAAAGTTTGAATTCATAATGTTAGAAGTGATATTATCCCTTTTGTAATCTAGGATGACAGCCAGAAACTGTCTAAGAGATATAAAAATGAGTGGGATATAGGAGCTGACTTTGGAGAGCTGATGAGTGTGAAGAAAGGCAAAATATTAGCATTTACACTTTGAGAATATTCCACTCTTTTCTCCTCCCAATGTTTGCTTAAATTATAGGATTCTAAGGTAGGTTTTGCTTAGGGAAGCTCTGACATCACAGACAGACTCCTTGAGCTTCAAGGATACAGAGTTGGGAGAACAGGGCTGGGTGGGTAGGGCTGGAGTAGAGAGGGAAATGGGAAGAAGTTAGAAAAAGAAAGGTTTAAGCTTGCAGGGGTGAATTGATCTACTTAACCAAGGTGACCAAGAGGAAGAAAAGAAAGCACTTTGGCCTGCCTGGGATAAAGGAGCAGTTGAGAGTGTAGTTTGATGGGACCCTGAAGTATAATTGTTAGCTGTGAGTATAGGAGAGAAAGCGGATTTGGACTATGTGATAGATTTAAGCAAAGAATGGGATTCTCTTTCAGCCCACTGAATTGTGCTTTTGGAATGGGATTCATCCCAAAGACTGAACCACTGGGTGTTGGGGGTTAGAAACCCAGAAATTAAAACATGTGGTGAAGGGTGTGATCTCTGAGGTCACAAAGACCTGGGTCTAAATCTTGGCTTATCAAGTACTAACTGTGGCGGTTGGAGTGAACTACGCACCAAGTCTGAGCCTTCTCTATTAAAATGCTAAATCTTCTCTGGCATTTTAAATACTAGACCTGATGCAGCCCCAAATCATATGACTTCCTGCAGTTTGGCATCCAGGCAAAATCAGGGCTTTGAAAAAGAGTCCCTGAAACAGAATAATAAGAGAAGTCGCTTAAAATAGAGGTTCTCCAGCAAATCCAGGGCACAGGACTCTTCATTTAAGACAATTAAAGCTTTCAGCCCTTGCTGTGGAAACTGGGGCATTCCACCAGCTCCCCGGCTCCTATCTGGCATATCATTGGGATCAGGGAGGAAAGTAAGTTGTAGAAGAATCAAGTAGAATTCTTAAAAAAAAAGTAAACTATGATATGTCCTCATTAGATTTTAACTCTTCTTTGGGGATACTGAGAGTGAATGTAAAGGTGGAAACTGAGGCAAACACCAACTTTCCCTTAAAACTTAATTCATTTGGTACAGATATAGTGAAAAGAAGGGCCATCTGTACCCCAATGTTTATAGCAGCAATGGCCACGGTCGCCAAACTGTGGAAAGAACCAAGATGCCCTTCAATGGACAAATGGATAAGGAAGATGTGGTCCATATACACTATGGAGTATTATGCCTCCATCAGAAAGGAGGAATACCCAACTTTTGTAGCAACATGGACGGGCCTGGAAGAGATTATGCTGAGTGAAATAAGTCAAGCAGAGAGAGTCAATTATCATATGGTTTCACTTATTTGTGGAGCATAACAAATAGCATGGAGGACATGGGGAATTAGAGAGGAGAAGGGAGTTGGGGGAAACTGGAAGGGGAGGTGAATCATGAGAGACTATGGACTCTGAAAAACAATTTGAGGGGTTTGAAGGGGCGGGGGGTGGGAGGTTGGGGGAACCAGGTGGTGGGTATTAGAGAGGGCACGGATTGCATGGAGCACTGGGTGTGGTACAAAAACAATGAATACTGTTATGCTGAAAATAAATTTTAAAAAAATTATATTAAAAAACAGATTAAAATAAGGAAAAATTAAAAAAAATAAACTTAATTCATTTGGGAAACTACTCAGAGGTTTTCCTTTTTACTTACGGCTTGGTTAAGTGGATTTTTCCCTCTCTGCTATACAACGGAGGAATTTCAATATGATTCATACACAGTTTGGAATTATTTTAAAAGTTGTTACATTCTGCCTATCACTTTCCTCACCCGTAGGGTTATACTTGAAATGGGAGTCTTATTAGATTGCTGATGGGAGTAATGATTGTTACCAACTATGAAAAACCTGTAATATTCCAAAGCCCTCTTTTACCCTCAAGTCAGTTATTTCTTCCTTCTCTTCTTCCTATCCTTCTCTCTCTAGGCATCATCTTCATGACCATCATCTCTGCCACTTTTTAAGCCAGTCACAGTGTTTCAAAGTTTTCATATATTCTCTCCTCTGATTTTCATGGCAACACTCGAAGTCTCCTGTTACTAACTCCAATTTAGAGGCAGGTGATATAAACCAAGCATGATTAATTAACCTGTCCAAGGTCTCACAGCCAGCAAGATGGCAGAGCTACGATTTCCTGATGCCAACATAGTTCTCTCATAACATGCATAATACTTCATTTATTTTTCGACTCCACCACTAGCACTGTTTTCTGACTTTTTTACCTCCCAAAACATACCAAGTAATGTCTTTCAAGAACTCCTGTATAAAATAATGATAAGTTGATCATCATTGCCTTGCTGTTTTTTTTAAAAATTAAACTTAAACTCAAAAATTAAATTAAACTCAAACTCAAAAATTAAAATTAAACTCAATTAAACTTTATTCTTTAAGGAAGTTTTAAGTTTACAGAAAATTGGCCAGAGTGTACGGAGAATTCTCACATAACTTTCCTGCCCAGTTTCCATATTGTTAATATCCTACATCAGTGTGCTACATTTGTTACAATTGATGAACCAAATTTGCGATATTATTATTAATTAGAAACCACAGTTTCCATTAGAGTTCTGTGTTATATAGTTCTATGCATTCTGACAAATGAATTGCGTGTATCCTCCATTAGACTATCAGGCAGAATAGATTCGCTGACCTCAAGAGTCCTTACTTCACTTATTTATTCCTGTGCCCCAATCCCTGGGCCCCTGGCAACTACTGGTATTTTCACTGTCTCTACAGTTTTGCTTTTTCATGGAGTCGTATAAGCAGAATCAAATAGTATGTTGCCTTTTCAGACTAGTTTCTTTCCACTGAGCAAATCACATTAGGAAGTTTCTAAGTTTTGTGAGAAGGAAGAGAGGCATCCTATTCAGCACCTGGTTGTATCCCAAACCATCAGATTGACTGATTCTGCTTCTGCTGCTGCCCTCAATATGGGAGAAAGGGCATGACTGGAGAACACATTTAAAGAGTTTGTGGAGCTGTCTGTAAGATGGAGCTGATCTATGCACACAGGACTGAGGTGTAGAGAAAGGATGAGAATGGGGTGTTCAGATTTACTGGAGACTACCTAGATAGATGGCAAACCAGCTGTATCAAAGGGATGTACCTTGAGGGCACCAGCAAGGAAATAATGGGCAAATCCAGTGAGAAATGATCAGTAGTAGGGAAAGGGGTCTTGGGATTGAATGTCTACCAAGCTGACCTTTTGGAGTTTGCACAGCATACAGTGACTCTTCTTCAGACCATGCACTATCACCTTTCATGAGATGGAGAAAAGAAAAAGTAATCTGGTCAGCGTGGGAAAGGGACTCACATTCAGAAGTGGTCATTACTGCCCATAAAAAGAACAGACAAGTTCATCGTGGTGCTGGGATAGGAGGACATACACAAATTTTGTTTTTCTCCTACCCTGCCCCAGAGGAGATGAGCAAAGGCAGGGTTTGCGATGGCATGTGAGGTGTGGGAGCACATACCCACTTCTGTTCAAGTTTCGGCTTCCCAAGTCCAAGCCTGTGCTGGAGAAGAGGAAAACCTTTTGAGCTGAATAGAATATTGGATTGAAGATAGGAAAGACTGAATCTCAACTTATGTGAGACTGGTTGAATAATTAAAAATGACAGAAGGGTCATGGAATTGAAATGAGAGATATTAAAAAATTTTCTCTATAGCGAGAAAGGTGAGATTTGACAAAGCATAGTTAGTAACAAATAAAGAAAAAATGAACCTCTTTCATATTTATAACTCAGGAGATTTAGACTGTCATCAAACTGGATCCATGTAATAGCTCACATTGGTATAATGCCTTCTAGTTTAAAAAATGTTCTTATATCTTCTCCCATTGCTCCTTTTAACAGCCCTGAGAGTTAAATAGGATGAGTACTATTTCTGATTTCTAAGATAAGGAAACTAAAGTTTTAGCCGAGGCAGTGACTTGTCCAAAGCTACATGGTTCATTAAGCAGCTTACTAGTTATTAATGGTCAGGCTGTCTGACTTGCCTTCTGTTTTCCTGACTACCATGATATATTAAGAAAACAACTTTAGAATTCAGATGAATCACTAATGGAAAGAAAATGGTGGATTTAAAGGAAATGTCACAAATGGGTAGAGAAGGAAGGAAAAATGAGAGTGTTTTTCATAGTGAGATCTATGCCCCACAGGCATGCAAATCTCCTGGGTGTGAATCTACTAAAACAGCATATTTTCAGGGTTCATCTTCAGACCATTTGAAGCAAAATTTTGGGGGTCAGGGCCCAACATTCTACCTGTTTAACAAACTCAGTGATTCTTACTCATTCCAAGGGTTAAGAATCACTGACACTAAGACTTCCTGTTTCTCCAACTCTTCTTCCTTAGATCCTGCTGAGAACCAGACATGGTATTCTGATAATACTTTAGGGTATTTATCCCATTTAGTCTGCACAAAGGTTCAGCACAGTGGGTGCTATAATCCCAAGTTCAGTTAAGAAAACGAAGTCACAGTCATTCAAGTAACTTCCCCAAGGTCATACCATTGGTAGGTAAAAGAGCCAAGATCCAAACCCAAGCTCATCCAAACTCACGAGCCTGTAAGTTTAACTTTTAGACTTCACTGTCTCTTTGTTTGTGTTCTGCTTTCACATTGCCTAGATGTTACAAGCCCTCTGATTCTAGCAAAACATATTGCTCTCTCTTGTCTGGGGGAAAAAAAAAGTCAAACATATCTAGAGTCCGGCAAATTAACTAAGGTTAAATAAGCTCATTTTTTCAGTCCTACAAAAGTCATCAGAAGATTGCTTTTAAGGGATGCTGTTTACACACTGATTTAGCTCTCAATAATTTATTAATCTATTCATATCTCTCCTTTTTTTCAATTTTATCCTCAGAGGAAACAGCCAAGTTTTCTCTTAGGGTGTGTTTTAGTGTGAGGATGTGGAGCACAGGACTGTTAATGGGTTTTCCATTATTGCTCGAGATTTTGCACCCTGAGAATATCAAAAGCTGGAGGAGGTGCTAGTGCAGGAAGTGGGAAAACAGTCCATCCAAGGCCTTTTCTCATCCTTCTTCTGAAATACCCATTCACTAAGAGCTCCTCTGAAGTTCAGTCTCTCCTTCCCAGCACAGCCTGACTTAGAACTGTGTCCCTTTATGCCTGCGTTCGTGACTTACCCTCATAACTCTAGATGTCCCCTGGAAACTGTGGTTAATGAACTCTGTTGTGGGACTCTTTCCACATCGTCACACTACATACTTTAAATATATAACATATATTTAATATATTTACATCTATGATAATCTGAATATGTGACAATTTCATATGTCAGTTATATGTCAATATAACTGATCTAGTTATGGAGGTGTTGAAAGAAACGAGAGTGAACAGGGAAAGGTGGGCCAGCCCAGAATGTAACAATTTCAGGAAGGTGCGGCAATGGCTAGACCAGGAGGGAGTAGGCAAGGGGATGGTGTTACAATTCAGGAGTCAGGGATGCCTGGGTCGAGCTGGCCCAGGGACAACGTGGCGGGGACTGTCAGGTGAAAGGTGGAGTCTGGAGAAGGTGTTACTCTCTGCGAGCTGGGGCTAACCCAGAGTTTTCCCAAAGGGAGCGAGGAGCACAGAGGGAATGTGTATCTAGCAGAAATTTGGAACATGGCAGACATATAGCCACTAATAAGATGCTGCCTGAAGCAGAGAGCAAGAGGGGGCAATATCCTGGCTGTGTCTTTCTTCCTGCCCTCCAGTCTGTCAACATTGCTTCCCATTGGATGAACCTGGCCAGAAACCAGTTAGCAAAGGAGCCTGAGAATTGTAGTTTTTAGCCACCCACTTCCTGTGGTACAAAGCAGAACGGAGAAAGTGTAGGATTGGATCTAAGAGCAACCAGACAAATGATCAGCACAGGAACCAAAGGGAAATGACATGTAAGTGACAACACCAATGTGGCTTACAAACAGAGGGCCACAAAGTCTGGAAACACTGAAGAATATATGCAATACATGGTTTCCTGATATTACATTAGAATACATAGGTTCAGTGACATTAAACAGCATGTTCAATGTTTTGACCCACTTTAGTAGTACATAGTTCAGCAAAGTATGGAAATTGCACAGTAATGGTACATTAATGCATTTCCTTCAACTTCTATACAGGCATCAGAGATCAGTTGCTTGCCACAAATTGTGCCTCTGATTTCCATTGCATAAGCCTGCATCGTTAGCATATCCCAAAAGAACTGTGTTCAATCTGTTTTTTTTAATCATCTATATTTCCATCTGCCTCCTATACTTAAACTTGTTTAATTAGCTACCGTTAAACATTAAACTTCATCTCCAGTTTATTCCAGAGAGAAATAGGAGCTGAGCTGCAAGAAAGTAAACTTTTTCTATTCTCACATGCCCAATTTCCTGACTAGCAACTGAGGCCCTAGTGGTCAAGATGCACTGAAGAAATAATAAACCAACGGGTTTGTGGCTGTGGGCCACAGTTCATTTCAAAATGGTGAGTTGCTGTATAGAAATAAAGAAATGCTATAGGCCCACACGTAAGAAATCAAGAAACATGAGAAGGACTCCTGGAGGAACACAGTTTGAGCAGTAAGAAAGGAGCTGAAGTTTATTCCTTACTTACCTAGAAATGAAAGATTAAGGAAGGAGGAATGTAGCCAGCTTATTAGGTCAGAAGTTACTCAGATGAATCTTCAGAGACCAAGCGTGATGAGCAAGGCCTGTGAACTATTTTCTCTTCCACCTTCCTAACTAAACTATTAATCTTAACACTCACTTATTTGTCCAAGGTGTCCCCACTCTTTAGCCCCTCCCATTTTTCTTGACAACAAGTATTATAAAGCCTCCTTACGCCTTTTTTTCGGTCTAAGTGTCTTGCTCATTCGTCTGCATGTGACTTTATTTCACATCCACATTGACTCCTGTCTTGTTCACTGCAGTAGCTTCCAACTGGGCCCTCAGGTTGACTCGTGACTTGACTTAATCGCTCTTCCAATTTTGATTTCCATGTGGTAGCTAACGTGATAGTTCTAAAAGCGTGGTGTGAACTTCTAACTCCTTGGTTAAAACCAAGAGTTGTCCGTTTTCCTATTAACTGAAACCCATTAAGACTTGTCATTGAATGTTTGCTCATGCGCTCTCTCTCTCTTTCTCTCTGACAAATAAATAAATAAAATCTTTATGGTGGAGCCAGAGGGTATTAAGCTAAGCAAAATAAGTCAATCAGAAAAAGACAAGTATCATATGATCTCTCTGATATGAGGAATTTGAGAGGCAGAGTGCGGGGGGCTTAGGGGGTAAGGAAGGAAAAAATGAAACAAGATGTGACTGGGAGGGAGACAAACCATAAGAGACTCTTAATCTCAGGAAACAAACTGAGGGTTGCTGGGAGGTGTGGGGATGGAGGGATAGAGTGACTGGGTTAATGGACATTGGGGAGGACATGTGCTGTGTTGTGTGCTGTGAAGTGTGTAAGCCTGATGATTCACAGACCTGTAATCCTGGGGCAAATACTACATTATATAATAATTTAAAAAAATGATTTGCCATTGAATATAGAAAAAACAATTAGCTTTTTAGCACAGGGTACGAGACCCTTCCTGTCTGACTCTTACCTGATTTTATAGCTCCTCTGCTGCGTTTTCTCTGTCTTCAAGGATATTGTCATTCTAAGGAACAGAACCTGACTGATAGTAGTTCAGGTATGGATATAATTTTCAACATCTCTTTTAGTCTTCAGCATTGTTTATTAAATATTTCCAGTCCTCTACCTTCATAGTACGTGGTGACATTCTATTTCTCCTGATGTCTAAGTGGGTCTGTATGACTAGTTCTGGCCAATGTATGGGTTTTAAAAAAAAATTATTAACATATGATGTATTATTTGCCCCAGGGGTGCAGGTCTGTGAATCGTCAGGCTTACACACTTCACAGCACTCACCAAAGCACATACCTGCCCCAATGTCCATAACCCAACCACTCTCTCCATACCTACCTCCCCCTGGCAACCCAATAGTTCATTTTTGCTCTTACTTCTCTTGCCTTTGGTGATGTTTCTAGGAAGTTGCTGAGGCTGAAGTCGAAGAGGTTGGTGCCTCTATTCTCCTCAAGGATTTGGATGGATTCCTGTCTCACACTGAGGTCTTCCATCCATTCTGAGTCTATTTTTGTGTGTGGTGTAAGGAAATGGTCCAGTTTCATTTTTCTGCATGTGGCTGTCCAATTTTCCAAATACCATTTGTTTGTTTGTTTCCATTGGACATTCTGCTTTGTCGAAGATTAGTTGACCGTAGAGTTGAGGGTCTATTTCTGTGCTTTCTATTTTGTTCTATTGATCTATGTGTCTGTATTTGTGCCAGTAGCATGCTGTCTTGATTTGGAATAGAGCTTGGAATAGAGCTTGGACTAGAGCTTTGGAATAGAGCTTGAAGTCTGGAGTTATGATGCCACCAACTTTGGCTTTTTTTGGAATAGAGCTTGAAGTCTGAAATTATGATGCCACCAACTTTGGCTTTCTTTCTCAACATTCCTCTGGCTATTTGAGGTCTTTTCTGGTTCCATATAAATTTTAGGATTATTTGTTCCATTTCTTTGAAAACAATGAATGGTATTTTGATAGGGATTGCAATAAACATGTAGATTACTTTAGGTAGCATAGACATTTTCACAATATTTTTTCTTCCAATTCATGAGCATGGCATGTGTTTCTATCTCTTTGTGTCTTCCTCAATTTCTTTCATGAGTACTTTATAGTTTTCTGAGTACAGATTGTTTGCCTCTTTCATTATTCTTATTCCTAGGTATCTTATGGTTTTGGGTGCAATTGTAAATGGGATTGACTCCTTAATTTCTCTTTCTTCTGTCTTGCTGTTGAAGTAAAGAAATGCAAATGATTTCTGTGCATTGATTTTATATCCTGACACTTTACTGAATCCCTGTACAAGTTCTAGCAGATTTGGAGTGGAGTCTTTTAGGTTTTTCACATACAGTATCATATAACCTGCAAAGTGTGATAGTTTGAATTCTTCTTTGCCGATTTGGATGCCTTTCTTTTTGTTGTCTGATTGCTGAGGCTGGGACTTCTAGTACTATGTTGAATAGCAGTGGTGATAATGCTCCTGACCTTAGCAGAAAAGCTCTCAGTTTTTCTCCACTGAGAATGATATTCACTGTGGGTTTTTCATAGATGGTTTTGATGATATGGAGGTATGTACCCTCTATCCCTACACTTGGAAGAGTTTTGGTCAAGAAAGTATGCTGTACTTTGTCAAATGCTTTTTAAGCATCTATTGAGAGCATAATATGGTTCTTGTTCTTTCTTTCATTAATTTATTGTATCACATTGATTGGTTTGTGGTGTTGAACCAACCTTGCAGCTCAGGAGTAAATCCCACATGGTCATGGTGAATAACTTTTTTTAATGTACTGTTGGATCCTATTGGCTAGTATTTTGGTGAGAATGTTCACCAAACACGTATTCTTCAAGGATATTGGTCTATAATTCTCTTTTTTGATGGGATCCTTCTCTGGTTTGGGGATCAAGGTAATGCTAGCCTCATAAAATGAGTTTGGAAGTTTTCCTTCCATTTCTATTTTTTGGAACAGTTTCAGGAGAATAGGAATTAATTCTTCTTTAAATGTTTGGTAGAATTCCCCTGGGAAGCCATCTGGCCCTGGGCTCTTGTTTGTTGGGAGATTTTTAATGACTGCTTCAATCTCCTTACTGGTTATGGGTCTGTTCAGGTTTTCTATTTCTTCCTGGTTCACTTTTGGTAGTTTATATGTTTCTAGGAATGCATCTATCTCTTCCAGATTGCCAAATTTGCTGGCATATAATTGCTCATAATATGTTCTTATAATTGTTTGTATTTCGTTGGTGTTTGTTGTGATCTCTCCTCTTTCATTTATGATTTTACTTATTTGGGTTCTTTCTCTTTTCTTTTTGACAAGAAAAGAGGTTTCTCAATCTTATTAATTCTTTCAAAGAACAAGCTCCTAATTTCATTGATTTGTTCTATTGGTTTTTTTGGTATCTATTTCATTGATTTCTGCTCTGTTCTTAAAAATTTCTCTTCTCTTTCTGGGTTTAGGCTTTATCTGTTGTTCTACTCCCTTAGGTGTAGGGTTAGGCTGCATACTTGAGGCCTTTTTTGTTTCTTGAGAAAGGCTTGTATGGCTATATACTTTCCTCTCAGGAAATCTGAGTGTTGCACAGATTTTGAACAGTTGTGTTTTCATTATCATTTGTTTCCATAAATTTTTTCAAGTCTTCTTTAATTTCTTGGTTGACCCATTCATTCTTCAGTAGGATGCTTTTTTAGCCTCCATGTATTTGAGTTCTTTCTAACTTTCCTCTTGTGGCTGAGTTCTAGTTTCAAAGCACTGTGGTCTGAAAATATGCAGGGAATGATTCCAGTCTTTTGGTACTGGTTGAGAACTGAGTTGTGACCCAGGATGTGATCTATTCTGGAGAATGTTCCATGGGCACTAGAGAAGAATGTGTTGTTTTGAGATGGAATGTTCTCAATATATGTGTGATGTCCATTAGGTCCAGCGTGTCATATAAGGCCTTCATTCCCTTATTGTTCTTTTGCTTGGATGATCTGTCCATTTGAGTGAGGGGGTTGTTAAAGTCCCCTACTATTATTGTGTTATTGTCAATGTGTTTCTTTGAC